>NW_006408603.1:1638140-1704198 GCF_000296735.1 Chrysochloris asiatica | reverse complement strand
TTCTGCATCATTCAATAATTTGCCCAGTGAATCTTTCAATAGCGAAAGTCGAGGCTTGAATTTTTTCTTCAGTTCCCCCAGCTTGAGAAATATATTGAAATAGTCGTTGTTAACTGCCATCAAGCCAGTTCAGACCCATAGCAATCCTATATAGGGTTTCCAAGGAGCAGCTGGTTGAGCTTGAACTGCCGACCTTACAGTCCAGCACATTAACCCACAGCGCCACACCAGTAGAAGTGAAATAATGTGATATCTGAGATTTGTTTAAAAATACTCCAGAACAAAGGAAAAGTGTTGGCTATAACACGATCATTGTTGAAGATAAGTGTTAAATATATATGGGGCTCATTATATTCTACTTTTAAAAAATACTTGTTCTTTTCACACACACAAAAAAGAAAAGTAACACCAATAGTTATTAGTAATGTAATACTTACCTGCCTCGACTGCCAGTACTAGAGGTACTTGGAGGTCTCACAGGTGTGTGAGAATTAGATAAACCTAAAAAATGATAATGAAAATGAGCATCAATGCAGATTAATAACAAAATTCCACATACCAGTTACAAAACTCGAGTCCTGGTATGGCACTGTAGGATAAGCCTCAGATTGCTAACAGTAAAGTTGGCAGTTCAAATCCAGCAGCTGTTCCTCTGAAATCTTATACCGGGTTACTATGCATCAGAACAAGCTCAACGGCATTTTAGCAACAGTTACAGAATTCAAGATAATCATAATCCAATTCAGCAATTCTTGGTAATCAGACCTAGTCCATAAATCAGGATAGCATATATAACATTAGCACACATCTACCACAGTTTTCTCACACCTCAGACACTACATCAGAATCTTCAGAGCAACACTATCTAATCAGTGAAAACTGTCAGATATAAACAAAACTCCTGCCCATTCTTCTGCACTCATCTGGCAAAATATCATACTTAGATTTTTGTTAACTATTCTTTCCTTCAGAAATTATGAAATAATTCATTCAAGTATGTGACTTAAAAATACATTAATGATGCATCTTACCCCAAACCCACATTTACATTCAAATTACTCTTCCTCAAGAAATAACCAAGTAGTCTGTTTCAGTGAGAAATAATATTTAATCTATAAACAGAAAAATATAATCCATAACATTTTCTAAACTATCAACCTGATTGGACTTTTTCTATCATTCATTCATAAGAGTCCCAGCTGAATCACCTAGTAATAGAGTTAATAAGACAACTGTGATTTTGGAAGGAATCTGCATCAAATGGACATGATTAGCTGAAACCAAGAATTTTCAACTGACATCATTACTGTAAAAATGAGACATGGGAACTAGTATACTGTTAAGTGCCAGGGAGTTGGTTCCAACTCAGAGCGACCCTGTGTAGGGTTTCTGAGGCTGTAAATCTTTGCAGATCGTTCTCCAGCAAGCAGACAGTGGGCTCGAACTGCCAACCTTGTGGTTTGCAGTCCAATATTTATCCTACAGAGCCACTATGCTCCCATGGGAAGCAGCTGGTGAATCTGAACTGCCAACGATGTGGTTAGCAATCTAGGGTTTATCCTACAGCACTGTATCAGGACTCCATGGGACAAACAAGCGTCTAAAAATCTGTAAAACTAGCAAAGGATGTAAAAATAGGCTGGTAGGGTGATATGGGAGCAGTACTTTAAACTTTTGAACAGTAGAGACTACGTGTGTATGTTAACACTACTTCTAAGTACCTAAGGACTATCAATAATATTTGAACCAATATAATTAGAGCAATCAGAAAAATTATTATCTGACACTAAGAGATACTTTTTAGAAAAATATATGAGGCAGTGTGCTTTACCTGATGATCCAGGAGACAGGGCAGAGGGTCCTGGGGAGGGATTCATGGTGCTTGTAGGCTGTGGGGGTAAGTGGCTGCCTGAGATATATCTGCTTAGTAGATTATCTAAACTACTTGAACCAGCATCTTCCAACTGAAGAGAAAGAAAAATAAATTTACTGTGATTAAAGCAGAGAAACTATTCACTTCATTAGTGCTATCATTTATGCTCATAACTTCCTAATAAGTTAACCGTTTATACAATATCAAATTCCGCTGAAATGTTGCTTGCTTAGATTCTCCTTGAGAACCCACATTAATATAAAGTTTATGTGAATTATAACTAATTATATTCAACAAATACAAGGTTAAGTCAAAAAGTATTGCTACTAGGGTTCCAGATCATGTATGTATGGGTCGATTCCAAACAAAATGCATCTAAACATGTGTCTGTAATCAATGGATGGCTGCAGACAAGTTTTATGTTGTTGTTGTTTTAAGTGCCATCGAGTCGATTCCAACCCATAGTGACCCTGTACAGTGTTTCTGAGGAGCAGATGGTGAACTTGAACCACCAACCTTGCAGTTCAAACGGCTTTGCAGCCTGACACATTAACCCACACCACCACATGTAATAGTCTAGTTGTCTTTTTAAAAAAAATTTTTTTAAAAAGGTCAAATCAAAACAATGGCTTCCAGGGGAACTTGCTGAGCCAGTTAAATTCAAGACAGAGAGGTGATCTCAGAATATTATGCCAATTGTTTTCGGGGGGAGGAGGGGATCCCAAATGCGCAATCCTGACAGATTTTCTCAAAGGACATAGTTTGACCATGAAGGCTTATTCTGAAGATATTTTAAGAAAATTGAGAAATGCAAAGATCAGGAAAGTTGTGTTGGAGAACTGTTTCGTCATGACAATGTACTACTCATTCTTCCAGGGTATCAAGGCTGTGTTATGAGAATTTCAATGGAAAGCTTAGCCCACCCATCCTACAAGTTGTGCTCTTGTCCCCTCAGACATCAGTTGTCAAAACTCAAAGAAAAATGAAACAGAACATGACTGTCAAATCCCTCAAAGATGTCAAATCTGCCATTTTGATGTGGTGTAAAAAGGTTCTTCAGGAAAAGATTGTTGTTGTTGTTGTTGTTAAGTACCATGGAGTCGGTTCCGACTCATAGCGACCCTGCACAGGGTTTCCGAGGCTGTATATCTTTACGGGAGCAGAACGCTTCATCTTTCTCCCGCAGAACCACTGGTAGTTTCGAACTGCTGACCTTGCGGTTCACAGCCCGATTTGTAACCATTACGCTACCAGTTGCTATTGTTAGGTGCCATTAACTCAGTTTCTACTCAAAGCAACCCTATGCACAAGAATGAAACACTGTCCAGTTCTTTGCCATCCTCATTACTGTTTTTACTACTGTACCAATCCATCTTATTGAGGATCTTCTTTTCATGGACCCTCGATTTTACCTAGTATAGTGTCCTTCTCCAGGGACTGGTGGTCCCTCCTGATAAGATGTCTGGAGTATGAGAGATGAAGTCTCGTCATCCTGGCTTCTATAGACAGAGCATTCTGGCTATACTTTTTCCAACACAGATTTGTTTGTTCTTCTGGTACTTTTATTATTCTTCTCCAAAACTACAGCAAATGCATCAATTCTTCTACAGTCTTCGTATTTATTGTACAACTTTCACATGCATGTGAGGTCACTGAAAATACTATGACTTGGGTCCGGCATGCCTAAGTCCTCAAACTGATTATCTATGCTCTTCAACACTTTAAAGAGGTTTTCTGAAGCAGATATGCCTAATGCAATATGTCATTTAGATTTCTTGACAGCTGCTTCCATGAGTGTTGATTGTGGAATTCAAGCCAAATTAAGTCTTCAACAACTTAAATCATTTATCCACTTATTCAAATGTTACTTACTGGTTCAGTTGTGAGGATTTTTGCTTTCTTTACATTGAGTTGTAAAGCCATACTCTGATCTTCAGCAGTAAGTATAGGAAAAAGTCAAGACAGACTGAAACATTATCTTCAAAAGTGCAGACCTAGATAAAGGGTATGCTGAGAAACAATAGCTTCATATTTTTATATTTTTGTTTAATAAAGGTTTCTATGATTTTGTAGCAATATTTTTTTGACTTACCCTTATAATACCCAAGACAAAACCCAATGACCCACTAATTTGACATAACTCCAACACTTTTGCCTTTCTCCAAAACTGTTACAGGATTCATTTATCGATATCTTTGTCCCCAGTCTCCTTTCTTCTATTTCAATTGTCCACAGTCTGCCAGATTCATTCACCTAAACAGAAATCTACTTATGTCAAGAACCAGCTTTAAGCCTATAATAAGTCCTTACAATCAACAAAATGCCCTTAGTCTAACATAAAAGACCCCTTTATTATCTAAACAAAAGGGAAAGCAATCAGAGAGTTGAGTCCTTTTCTGACTCAGAGGTAGTAAAAGTAGGATAGAGCCAGAGAACCTGGCATTGTGATTTTAAACTGGTTCCCAAATTGAAAATCAGCTTCCTAGTCCTGAAATCATGTTGCTGTAACGTAGAACTGTGGTGATTAATAAATATTTGTGTAAGAACAGATAGTATTTAAACATGCAGATCACTGTAAATTGAAATTATACACAATTCTATATGAAAGATTGTCAAGTTGTTCTAGGTTCATGTAATTGATACCATTTTGCTTCCTGGTTTCTCTATAACCACACTTGCCTCCTTTCAACTTTCTCTCCCTCTAGAGCCATGATTTTCTCTCAGAAAAGTGACAACATGCAGTTACTTCTTATGTTCCTTCCCTCTGAAAATTCTACTGATTTTCATAACTATAAAACTGTAAAGGAGGACATCAGGAGGAAACTCTGGATATAAACCAAAATAGAAATGACTTGATTAAAAAAAAAAAAATCACAGTGGAGCATCTCAAAACCACAGGCAGGGGAGGACACTTCTAATCAAAATCTTTCAATATCCCAAGGTAAGAGACATGATGAACTGAAGGTCATAGGGTAAGTAGTGGGATTAGAGGAGACACAAAGAACTTCAACAGCTGTGCTTGTCCCATGGTCACAACAGCTAAAGCCCACTGGAGTATTTATGAAGAGAAGAGAGCTAATGCAGGCCACAGATGTAAGTGGGACTACATCCCACCTAAGAAGAAATAAGGGGGAGGAGTTATATACGGTTCAATAGTCATTAAAATCCCATGCTATCTACCTCTATCCTCACTGCTTTTATACGCTCCATCTACAAAGAGACATCCCTGCAGCTAGAAGAGAGAAGAACCAGGTTAGGAAGGCATATGTAAAACGTACACAAGGGGGGGAGGAGGAGGAAGAGGCTTCAAAAAGTTGATGAAAAGTTCCTTTATCTTTCCATTCCATTTTCCCATGAACTTTTTGAAGTCCTCTCGTATATAAAGGCTTCCTGACTCCATTGCAGCATCCAGTTTTCACTAGACCAGGACAAGAGTACGATACAGATTAAAGACTAACTTGGAAAAAGTGTATTCATTAAATCAGTGTTTTTTTGTGTGTTTTCCCCTAATGTGTTCTTAGCAACATAGCAGTTAACCTAAGTCCTTAATACAGGTGGCACGAATCTAGTCTCCCCTATTTATAGACACATATAGCTGCTCAGCTAATTATATTTCCCAGTCTCCTGTACATCTGCTGTGGCTGTGTATGACTAAGATCTTGCCAATGAAAGGTGAGAAAAAGTGATGTGTACAATTTTCAAATCACATGGCTAAAAGGAACTCTCTTGTCAGGGACTCTCCTTTACTCTTTGTGAGCTGGAAATTACAGGTCAGATCAGAAAAATGCCCTAGGGCAGGGTCTGGATATCTTTAATGTAGAGGACCAGAGAGCAAATATTTTAGGCTTTTCTGGGCCACATATAGTCACTCACACATATTCTTTTTTTTTTTTTTTCCCCTAAATCCCTTTAAACACATTAGAAACAAAATGGAATTGAGTCCCTAAATTACGACATGGACTATATGTGTTACGTAAATAATTCCTGTGGACTGAAAGAAAAAAAGACAATCCTAACAGAAAAGTGAGCAAACAGTTTTAAGTAGACAACTCAGAATAAATAAAAATAACCAATGAAATCCATTCAACCTTTAATAAATGTTGCTGAGAAAATGGAAATACCACAAGCAGAAGAATGAATCAGGAAACAAGTCTCACACCATACGCAAAAGCTGATTCAAAATGAATGAAGAACCTAAATATGAAAGCTAAAACCATTAAAATTCTTAGGAGAAAATGTAAGGGTGAAGCTATGGGGCCTAGTTTTTTAGCAATGGGCTGTCAGATATGTCAACAAAATCACAATCAGCAGAAGATAAAACAAGGAATTGAACCCCTTATAAAAGTTAAATATTTTTGTTCATCAAAGGACTTTATCCAAAAAAGTAAGAATATTGGAAGAAATTGTTTAGAATCTAATATCCAAAATGTATACAATATTTCTACAACCAACAACAAAAATTCAAACAACCCAATCATAAAATGGGAAAAGGATTTCCACAGATATTTTACAAAAGAGGATATTCAAATTGCCAACAGGACATGAAAAGACATTCGACATCATTAACCACTGTTGTTACAACTGCCCCACAGGGTTTTCTGGGTTGCAATCATTATGGAAGCAGAATACCAAGTCTGTCTCCTGTGGAGCTGCTGGGTGGGTTCACTTAACCAATGTGAACACCAGGGTTCCTTCATTAGCCGTTAAACCTGCTGTCACTGAATCAAGTTCAACTCATGAGGATCCTATAGGGTTTCCAAGGATGTAACAACTCTTTGCAAAAGGAGACTGCCCCACCTTTCTCTAGAGGAAAAGCCGATGGACTTAAACCACCAAGCTTTCCGTTACTGTTTAACCACTATGCCACCTGGACCATCATTTGCCATTAGGAAGATGGTAGAAGCCAAAAAACATTATGAGACACCATCTCTCCCCGTGAGTGTGACAAAGAAAAAGGGCTGTGTGTGTGTTTGTGTGTAAAACAGGTGTTGGTGAAGCTTCTCAATACTATACTTTTTATTTTTATGACTTCAATCTCAAACTATATCTCTTTGTTATCACTATGGACAGTGAAAAGATCTAAACTTAAAGTCAGAAGTCTGGGCTTTGAATTTCAACTTTTTCATTTATTTTGTGACTCTGGGAAAGTCAGAGACCACTCAGACTTCTCCATCAAATGAGGGTAATAATACATATGAGGTGCTTTCAAGCCCTGAACTGATATACTATCAGTGAGAATGCACTGAAAATTATAACTTAGAAATTATGTATTTTTAGTATATTCTAAACATTTCCATTCTACATAGTCCAGTCCTCTTTTTAGCAACAAAATAACATTCATTTAGCTAAAAAAGATTTCACCTAGTATCAGGAAAGCACTATAGAAAATTCACAACAAGTTAATCACCTTCCAACAGTTTTGAAGTTACAGAAACACCTCTCAAACAAACTCTTATATAAAACCAAAAAATAAATGAAAATACTAAAGCACAGCCAAAGAATGTGCCAAGGGTCCTACTGGTCCAGCAGTATCCCTGCTCTTTGTTCCCACAGTGGCCCTTGACTCCTAACTTATGAAGTGCAACTCTCTCAATTTACATATAAAAAATAAAATGACTTGATTCAAATGAAATTTCTGAAATTTCAGAGATATTTTTCATCAGGGAAATGTCATAGGTGAAAGGGAGAAGAAGCCTCAGAGGTCCTTAATATTTTAATCCTTATCATAAACTAACCCGTGCTCCCCCAAGTATGTGTCAACTTGGCAGGGTCATGATTCTCAGTGGCTTGGCAGCAGTGAAATTATGTAATGTGGCAGTTATGTGATGATTCCTCATAATGTAATCTGATAAAATAAGCCAATAAAAGGATTAAGGGTGGGCTACAATAAACTTAATCCCATCACAACCCTGATCCATTGTTGTAGAACTTCCCAGGGGCGTGATATAACACATCTTTTATCTTAAAAAGCTAAAAAGGACAGAGAAGTGAGCAGAGAAAGAGGGGCCAGGAGTGGGCTAAGGCCCCTGCACCATGAAACTTCTAGATCCATGGCAAGAGTGATGCCAAGGCACATGGAAAACTCCCAAGAAATGTTGGACATTCAGATACTGAAAGGAGACAACAATCTTTCCTCAAAGTCTTCCACTAGAGCCAACACTCTGAATTTGTAATTCTAGCTCCTAAACCAAAAGAGAATAAATTTATTTAAGACATCAATTTGTGATATTTGTTACAGTAGCACCAGATAACTAAAACACTCCACTCCCTCCTCTCACTCTTACTTTCCCTCAGTATATTTTAATTTAAACCTTCCTTCCAACCTATTTTCTTCCCATTCTGACCTCATTGCATTAGGAACGACTATCCCTGTGGATTTAACAGAAGAATGACAAAGCGTTGGCTATTATTTGGTCCTAGGTCTTTTCTCTGACTCCAAACACAAACTAGAAGTGCTTGAATTCAACACAAGGTTTGCTGTTGGCAAATGATATAAAAAGGGAGGAATTGGTCTGTTAGCAAAACTGAGATTAATCCATTATTGTACCTTTGTTTAGACAGTCTTATAATTTGCTAGTCATGCATTTGGTTTCTTACAACTTTAAATCTTAAGGAATGCTAGTTTAGCACAAGTAACTCATTAAAATTACAATATGTATACTTAACTGCTTAGAAAATTTTTAATGTTGGTCCTGATTTTTTAAAAATAAATAAATACATATTGTAATTTCCTAAATCACATGAAGTTTTAAACACCTCATTCAAATAAACCATACAAACATACAAACCTGTATGGGTGGAATGTCTGGCAGTGATGGAAGGTTTTCTGGATTGGTAACTGAGGGGATAAGCTCTATTGCTGTAACAGATGGGCTGGTGGGACCTCGGTTTGCATTTGCCATAGTAGCTATAGTAGGGCTGGTTGGGTTGATTGTGGTGTTGTGCACTGATACCACAGGAAAGGGTCCAGCATGCCCTGGATTTGAGTGCTGTTAGGAAAGAGGACATTCCCATTACTTGATCTGCCAGAATACCCTAATATGAACTATACCTTTAAACTTTTTTTTAAAGGCTATACCTTGTCTCAAAAACAAGAAGTGGGCCCTCTTGAACTTATATAGAAAGAAAAGAGTAAGTCAAACTTAGCCTTTTCATTTTCCTATAGAATCTAGGGGAAATCAATCCTGTCAATTAGCCTAGTGATAACCTTATTTTAGAATTGTGAAGTGCCATTGAGTCGGTTCCGACTCATAGTAGACCCTGTATAGTTTCCAAGGAGTGGCTGATGAATTTGAACCACTGACCTTGTGATTCAAACCAACCTTGCAGTCCAGTGTTTTATCCCACAGCGACACACCAAGACTCCTATTTCAGAATAGGGGTGGATATATAATACATGATCTGAAAGCCCTCAAGTTTTCAAACAGCAGGCTAAAAAGCTAATGTTCTATCTATATTTCATTAACTGTTTCCTTTTAAAAAAATAAATAAATAAAAGGATTGTACAATGCTGCTTAATATGGCAGAAAAGAACACTGAATTTGTAGAAAGGATATATGACATAAATTCCTGACTCTAATATTGGGTGGCCTTGATCAAGTCACATTTTGGTAATGCACAAATGGAGATGGTAATACTTCGCCTATGTGACTTTGAGGATTAGGATGGTCATTTGAGATAATATAGACAAAAATTTTTTAAATAAATTATTATTCATAGTTAAATACACAGTTTACACTACCCCAGGGGCAATCTACACATATAATACTTTAAAATGCTAATATTCTATGATTTCTATGTTGTTGTTGTTGTTAAGTGCCGTACAGTCAATTCCGACCTATAGAGACCCTGTATAGGGTTTCTAAGGAGCCCTTGAACCACCGACCTTGAAGTTCAAACGACTTTGCTGTCTGATGCATTAGACCACAGAGCCACACCAGGACTCCTATAGGAACACCATAAAGTCTGAAAACAATGCCCTAAGGTGATGGATTAGTCTGATTCTCTAGCTTCTGCACTCTTCTAAATGGGGCACTGAGACAGCATTAAGAAAATGGAATGTCCCAGATTTTCAACTTTCATGTGCACTTTTTCCTAAAGACAACTCAATTTGCCTAAAATTGTACCAGGGTCTGCAAATTCTCTCCCTTTACTCATTTGATCTCACCCCATCCCTCACCCCCCACCCTCCCACAAAAACAACACAATCCCAATCCATTGCTAATTTCACGGCAGCACACTGCCCTATGGGGCAAAAAATTTCTACAGTGGTAAGCAAAGGTATGATTGAAAATTATGGCATCAGGCACTGAGTACTCCAAAACCTAACTGATCATCTAATTGGTTCAAAACTTGATGCTTAAAAAAATTAAGAACTAATTAGCAATGAGATTTTTAGAATCTTTTGAGAGATCATTTTGAGTTATGACTTAATAACCTAGAGAAAATGCAACAAATTCAGGAACACTGCTTAACTACCAGAGTATATTTCTGTGAACAAGTTTTCTGAGTATAATGGAAAAACAGAATAGACAAATTTGTAGTAAATATTGACGCTGAACCTGACTTATTCTATACCAAGTATCAGTGATTCAAAAATGTATTAATGAATAAGAAAAGAAAATAAGGATCCATCGATCACATACAGATATGCACATACAAAAGAATTTTTTTAACTCATGTTTTCTAGTATTCTTATACCATGTAAACATATTTAGATTACTTAAGGTTATATATTGTTGTTGTTGTTGTTAAGTGCCATCGAGTCGGTTCCGACCCATAGCGACCCTGTACAGGGTTTCCGAGGGTGTAAATCTTTACGGGAGTAGAAAGCCTCATCTTTCTCCCGTAAGGTTATATATAGTCTTTGGAAATTTAACCAAAAAAAATTTGATTAAAATAAATATTTTTGCTTCACAAAATCACAACAGGCTGGTATTTCAGTCTTCCAAGCATAAATAGGAAATATCTTTTTTTTTTTTTTTAAAAAAAAAAAAAGCAAATTCAAGGAGAAAAGAGTGTAGTAGTATGACTTTTAAAGAAGAGCCTGTTATGGTATTTGGAATTCCAGTGGGTTCCTTTAAAAGAATGATCTAAATGTTTTACTCTATAATGTCAACATTTATAATACGCTAGAAATTATGGTCTTTATGACAATTAACATTTCTAATGAAAATTTTAAATGTCAACCTTAAAATGAAAGGGCGTGGATATTTTTCAAAAGTTGGTAACCAGTTGCCATCTCACAAGTCAGAGTAAGGTTTTTAAATGTTTTTTAAAATAAAGTAGATCCCCAGGCCTTTTTTCTGAAGAATCTCTGGGTGGAGTCAAACCTCAAAACTTTCAGTTAGCAGCTAAGTGTGTTAACTGTTTGTACCACCCAGGAACACTTCCTTCAGGAGGTAGGTACTTCAAAACCCACTGCCACTGAGTCAATTTTAAGATTTAAAACAACCCTGTAGGGCAGTGTTAACTGCTCTAAAGGGTTTCTGAGACGAAATCTTCCAAGCCTGTAAATGAGAAAGATTTCCTATGGATCAGATGGCAGGTTTGAACCACTAACCATCTGCTTAGCCCCATTGTACCACCAGGGCTCTTTGTTCTCTAAGACAGTGGTTCTCAAATAGTATGCAGACTGGCCTGAAAGATGTAGTAAATGTTTACATATTCCTGAGTACTCCCTTCTTCTGGAAATTGTAATTCAGTGAGTATGACTCACAATCTGCATTTCTGACAAGCTCCAAGCCCCATCTCAAACCCAGCCATGACTCTGATGATTACTAAAGCATTCTTTGAAAACTATAATTCTATACATTATAGAGCTAACTTTACTACCCCATAATTACAAATCCTATGTAAAACCAGCCTCATTTTATAGCAATACTTTCTACACAAATATAATACACTATTCAGTCAAAGACTGAGAAACATATCTTATTTCTAAAACTGGGCATATCAACATTCTAAAAGAAATTGTTGTTAAGTGCCATGGAGTTGGTTCCAACTCATAGGGACTCTGTTTAGGGTTTCTGAGGCTGTAAATCTTTGTGGACACAGAAAGCCTCATCTTTCTTCTGTGGAGCAGCTTGAACCACCAACACCTGTGGTTCACGATCTGGCGCTTATCCTACAGAGCCACAATATTTCCCTTTCCCCCAAGAAAGTAGAAAGAGAAATACAAACAAGCATAGCTCTATTACTTTCAAACTCTTCCTTATATATTAGAATTGGAAAATCACACTGAAAAAGAAAAAGGTTAAATTCAGGAAACAAAGAATCTAATCTTGATTTCACCACTATCTCATGTGAATGTGGATAAATCACAAGCTCAGATTTTTCAGGCTGTAAAATGAATAGATTACATTACATTAGGGGTCATGAATCCATACTGTGTAACGGGGGTCTAAAAGGATCAAAGAAGCTCTTAGCAATGCAAAATTTTACACTCATTTTTCTGGGTTTAATAATCAAATTCTGAAAAGTATCAATCTGTTTTGCCCCACCCCACTCACTGACTAAGAAAAAGGTTTCTTTTAGTTTTAAAATTGTTATGATTCTTACAAATGTAACTCTAGGCATACTTGTCTTTGGAGGTGTGGTTGTAACATGGAATACTGAGGGCCACTGTGTCTGGGTATCCCTGGTATTCGGGCAGCATTCTGAGCCATTCTCATCTGATGGGCTTGGAAAGCTCCACAGTTCATATTGCCTCTTTGCATTGTTTGTACACTGATCAATCTTGGAGGCTATAAAAGGAAGAAATTGTACTTAGTTGAAAATTCATCTTTTCGATTATAAAAGGTTATACATACGGTGTTTTAATAAAATTCAATCCATATACAAAAGTATAAAGTAAAAATTGTATGTCATTCCTCTCATTTCCAGGTTCCAACCCCAAAAGGTTGTTGTTAAGTGCCTTCAAGTCATTTCTGACTCATAGTAACAATGTTCAGGGTTTCCAGGGCTTTCTTTTTAAATCTTTGAGTAAGCAGAAAGGCCTCACTTTTCTTCCACAGAGCATCTGGCAGCCTCAAACTAGGGGGTAGGCCTGAAGTTCGCAGTCCAGCGCTTATCATATGGAGACACGACAACTCCCTTAATTTGTGCTTTACTCCAAAATATTCTTATCCCTTTTCTCTGTAGGTGAGCGTGCTTAAAGCATGTTATCATTAACTATCCCACACTGGTTACAGATTGATTTGGATGGGGAATGGGATAGGAGAGATACAGGGACAGGAATGACTTGAACAAATGACTATAGAACATTGTCAGGTCTAAGGCAGAAACCATGGCTCTTTGGCCCAAGACATAACCACATGCGTAAACAAAATAGATCTGGGAAGGAGGAATGAAAGCTTGTGTACCTCTATAGTACTAGTGAATTAAGTTCTGCTTCCAATGGAAGTATTTACATCAGGTCCCTCTCTCTCTTCCCCTCCCACCACCAAACTTAAAGTCAATATTTAAATTCTGACCTTTGAGTTCTAACTCCACTATCTAGTAATTTTGAAACATGTAACAAATTTATACACTTATATTTGTTGTTAATTACCATTCAAGTCAGGTCTGACCCAGAGCAACCCTGTATAGGGTTTCCAAGGAGTGGCTGGTGAGCTTGAACTGCCCACCTTGCGATTCAAACTGATTTTGCAATCTAGTTCATTAACCCACAATGCTACAATTATACTTAGGTCTTCATAATTTGTATCAATAATGAACTGATACAATACTCACCTGTTGCTGTAACATCTGAGGAGCTGCTTGCTGTCTAGGATGCTGCTGTGTTGTTGTGGTAGTTGTTGATACAGGTGCTGGTGGTTGCTGCATCCTTATCTGTTGCAACTGTTGATGTTTCTGTGCATACACTTGTTGTTGCATGTGCTGGAGTCGAAGCTGTGCTAAATTAATCTGTCCCGGGGTTTTACTAATATGGTTTGTCCCTGGAGGAACTTGTCCAACTACAACATTAGGAGTATACCCAGGAGCTGGTTTACTCTCTATTACTAGATTACCTGAAGGATTTAAAAAATAAGAAAAAATTGCATATAATCAGCTAAATTATCTACTTTGCGGATTAATCACTATCCTTTCCTACTTCATTTACCAACTATCAGCAATCAAAGCTTCCAACAGTAAAGCAGCAATGAGAGTCAGGCTCAAAGATAATGATGGTAGGAGACTTTCTAATACATTATTATAAAGCCAATGAATGACTTTTCATTAGTATTCAGCATAATCTATTATCTGCATTCATTCTTTTTTTTTTTTTTAACAGATTATTTATGTATATATAACTAAAGATATATATATAAAAAATTATTAGAGGAGTCCCATCTTGTCAATCTAAATCAATTCTCCCCTAACAAGTCTTAAAGATACTCATGATTGCTAATACTGGTTCCATCTGCCTTCTAATTAACAAAATGCGCAGAGTACTACATTATAAAAAACTGTCTTCTGTGGATATACTGAATGCTTGAAGCCACTTATGTGCCTAGAAGTATGTGACAATTTTCCTTGCTTTTCAGAGTCCACTGCTTTCTAAGGATTGCTGTTGTTTTTGTTAAGTGCCATAGAGTCGCTTCCGACTCACATTGACCTTGTATAGAGTTTCTAAGACTGTACACCTTTCAGGGAAAAGAAAGCCTCATCTTTCATCTTTCTTCAGCATAGCAGCTGGTGGGCTCGCACCACTGACTGGTTTGCAGTCCAGTGCTTATCCTACAGAGATAAGAGCCACCACTTTTATCCTTTCTAAGAGGGAAGGCAAATTTTAGGATGTGATGATCTAAGGTAGTAAACTTACTCTATAAAGGCTAGACAATAACTACTTTAGGCACTGTATCACTGCATGCCATGTAAGATCTCTGTCACATAGTCTTTGTTTCTTACAACTCTTTAAAAATGTACAACGTTTCTCAGGACACATTAGCATTCTCAAGGTCCAATTTGGTACAGTTCCTCCATGGAATGAACAACTATATGCTAAGATTTCTATGTGAAATAGTCAATACCAGTTTTAAAGGTGTGAAGAAGCTAAAGATAGTACACATTTTTAATAACTACAGCATAAATTCTCAACTTTCGTAAAGATGCAATGGTGGAACAATATAAAACCATAGCTAGAGTTACCAAAGAAGGATATATTGTTTTCTAATTAGTTTACATGTTACTGAAAACTTGGTTTTAGATGCTTTCTATTCCTAATTCAGCGTTCCAAGTAATATTCACAAAACTAATGATTTCTCACCTAAATTGACTACATTCTTTGCCCAGAAGGTGGGATCACAATGGAAACGTATTGCTCCATTTGCAGCAGGTACAGGATCACATCGTGCTTTCAAAATATGACGCAACTGAAAAGTAATCTTAAAAGGGGGGAAATGTACACATAAGTCTTAAATACTCATTGATAGAGCATACAAGATCAAGACACATAAAATCAATCTCAGATAGGAAGGTGCCAGTGTTTAAAAGACTCTCTAAATTATCAATCAACTTCATAAGCTTGAATTTCTGCCACTTGTACTGATAAATTGCATTAAAATGTTGTTGTTGTTGTTGTTAAGTGCTATTGAGTCCAACTCATAGCAATCCTGCATAGGGTTTTCCAAGGAGTGGCTACTGGGTCTGAACTGTTGACCTGAGCAGTCATAAATCCAGTGTTTGTCTTATAACATCATACTAGGACTCCATTAAGATACTGTTGTTATTGTTATGTGCTGTTAAGTATGTTCCAACTCATTCATAGCAACCCTGTCCTGTATAGGGTTTTCCAAGAAGCAGATGGTGAATTTGAACAACCTACCTTACAGTTCAAAACTGACCTTGCGGTCGAGTGCTTGATCCTATAGTGCACACCAGGACTCCACTGAGATACTAGGTATCTAGGTTACCTAATGATACCATTCACGAAATTCTAAAAACTGGCAGAATGCCTATCACTGGTTGCCAAGGGCTGGGAGTATTAGGACACAAGGAACCTTTGGGGCAGTGACAGAAATGTTCTGTATCAATTTTAAAAGATGTAAGGAAGAAGCTAGGAATGGTACACATTTTTTATGACATCACTCAAAACTCAAATTCTACCCTTTAAAACAGTATGGTTTACTGAATGAACTACTGTCTCTATAAAGCCAGCTCACCAGTCGCTTGCTGTATAGTAGTGCCGTGCTGCTTCCACTCGCAATTGCCCAATTTGTAAAGTTCATAACATGCTTCACCTGCCGCGAGAGGCCTGTGATGTCATTCTGCTGCTGTATCAACTTCATCTGTCTTTCTTTTGTAACATTCTGAAACAAAACAAGAGCTACATTAAAGGATTCTATATTAAAATAAACTCATAAATTTTAATCACATATGGATACAATACCTATGTTTCTTTTAAAATTGGGTAAGATGACAAGTCTTGGTTATTTAATCAGCCTATGATCATAGAAAAAGTCACAGTCTAAAAGTGGGACTAAAACTTAACTCTCTGTGCTAAAACGGACACTCTATATACAGAAATGCATTAGTTGATGTCTCTTTTCTTTCAGAAGATTAAATGTCTACTTAAACTACTGCCTTGACATTAGGTCAACCCAACATACAGAGTTTATGAATAAAGAGCTAATCTTTAGAAATAATTTTATTTAACCTCAGTACACTAAATTTTCAAGTCAAAGAAAATTTTGTGTTACCAGTGCCACCTACTGATAAAGCATGAGGCGGAAGGTAAATCTCACCACTTAAGCACTTCAGACAAAATGAAAAGATGAATTCTAGAGCTTTGAGAGTAGAGTTAGGGATCTTTTGATAGGCAACTAAGCCCTACAAAAGACATGGGTATTACATCCTATGATATACTTTTGACAATCAGCATGTCAAAAGAACCTATTTACTTCTTTCTTATCTACTTCTATGAACATTTTTTTTTTAAACTAAGGAAACCAATTTATGCATTTTACAGTAACACAATCAAATAACAAAATTTCATCGTTTATAGTAATAAAATCAGTAGATAAAGTATTCAACTGAAGTTTGGTTTACAATTTTACTGGAAATCATCTCTTTCATAAAGTTTATGAAAATTTCTATTTTACTAAGGTTAGGAACCTATTTCACTAGAAAACATTCATTTTTTTAAAACTGTATTTTAGACCTATAACTAAGATGTATTTTTATAGTGAGTTTTAAAAACGTACCCACACTATAGTTACTGCTAATTGGTTATAGTGGTCTTTTTCATTGGGGGGGAGACATTATTAAAGCTAAATGCAACTGACTAGAAAAGAGGTCCCCAACTTTAACAATATGTGTAAGAGTGCCCTATCTAGCTCACAATTGTGCTTCAATGGAAAGATGTATTTCAAAAGACAGAAATTCAAAAGTAACATTGTGTTGACATAATTTACTTCACTGGTATATAACTATGTGCCTAATATTTCCATAATATATGCCTAATATTTCTACGATATACTATGAAAAAATGGATCCAAAAAACATCTACTATGCAAAATTTGAGGGTAATATAGTAATAAAAAATTCGATCGTTAAATCCTCACATAATTTAAGCCATTCAATGTTGCAACTTCCCAGATAATTCTTATTTAGAGCTTGCTGAATTAAAATCAATTAAATGTGGGTCATAGAGACCAGTGTTCGATTAAAATTAATTTGGATTTTACAAACTGAATTCTCATCCAGAAATTTACATCTAATCTCAAAATATGCAACACAAATACCTAATATCACAAAATTATCTATGCTTACAGTTTATTCATTTCAAAGTGAGCAGTATTTTAAACATATCTATGGAAGTATCTTTAAAGCCAAATGAAACACACAAATGACTCAAGCAGAAGCCCAGTATGCTTTCATAAGGAAAAGTTAAATTGAGTACCCTAGGAAAAGCAAGAAAGAAAAATAAAAGGGGCCTGGCTTCCTCTTCATTTACATTACAGTTTAATAATCATTCATTTATTCCCAAGAGAAAAATCATTATTTCCTGCCTTATACAGCTAAAATCAATGTTATAAAATTGGCTGCAATGTAACTAAGAAAAAAAGCCTGTTTTCTAATAGAAAATATTTTTGTCTTTTTAAATAACGAAGTTATTTTTCTTTTGTAGTTCCATTCCCCCCAAAGCCATTTAAAAGATTTCTTCAATAAACATTTAGAACAGCTAAAGAGCAAGAGAAGCAGTTTTTTGGGGTTTTTTTTTGTTTTGTTTTGTTTGGGGGCTTTGAACCATACCTCTAGCTGCTGTAAGAGAGATTTTCCTTTCTTATTAATTTCATTGATAAGAGTGAAAATGGCCACTTTAATTTCCTGTTCTACTCGTTTGTTAGTCTCATTTACTTCTTTTATCCTGAATAAGAGAAATGCATCATTAGATTATCAATTTATCCTATGTCTCTGAAGCATCAACTGTTACAGAAATTCATCCAACTGGGTACTTAACCAAGTAATTAAAATAAAGCTTTGTCAAAATGTACAATTTATGTTGTGGCAGACCTGACCACTCAATTTGGTTCACACAAGTTACGTATATAGACAAAGAATGGATTTAGTGCTGTAGGATAAGCACTGGACTGCTAACCACAATGTAGGCAGTTCAAACCCACCAGCCACTCCTTGGAAACCATATACAGGGGCGCTATGAATAGGAATCCCCTCAACAGCACTTAACAACAATGACAATTTTAAATTAAGCTAAAAAAGACCAGTTGCTTAAAGTCTGGATGGCAATAATCTTAAATCAGTGACATGAATTTGACATACACACAGCTGATGCAAAAGTGTCAAGTCTGACACATTAGTTGTTTAATCTTGATTCTTTCCAAGAACAATGTGCAAAAGAACAATGTTGAAACAATTATTCTCTCTTAACAGGGTAGGAATTCAGTTTAGAAGCATTTTTACTTAAAATGTAACCAATCAAAAACCAATAAGTGGGTTTTGATATATAGTCCTTCCTTAATAACATCTCAAAATGGTTTCCTAAATGTACAAAGCTAAAGGTATAAAAACATTTTCAATCTTTTTTTTTTCTTTTCATGTTTTGAGAAAAAGTTTTGAGCACTTACTGTAACTGAAAATCTCAGATGTAAATATTACATGGCTGGTAGCTTGCTAATTATAAAATAGGAACGTGGGAACCCCAGCAAAAATATAAAATGTCAACAAACAGGTAGCCTTCAAATTTCATACACTCCACTTAAACAAACTATAATCCACATTTTCAAACCCTATACTGCTTACTGCCTTTCCTTTGCCAAATTCAAATTTGAGTGCCATTAATACACTGAGTCACAGTTCTGCAGATTTTCTGGAAGCCAAGATGGTTTGGACACTAATTTGAATTTTTTTAAAATTTTGTCCTTAACATATTAAAGTCAATGAAAGACATTTTTACAATGAAACTCAGGTTTTAATAACATTACCTTAGACTTACAGCTAAAATATATTTACACTAAGTTAAAAACCACCCACTCTATAGTGAACTAAGTGCTTCCCACCCCACTTAGTGATTATAAAATCTAAGTCTCAAACTGTTAAGATGTGTGAGCCAAAGGTGGACCTAACTACACATGCTACAAACAGAAATGTGTCTCAGCAAATGCTGTTAAATTGGACGTAAGCAGTTCTATGTATTCAAGTGTGAAGAATTTTTTAAAAAATGTTATTTAAAAAATTATAAAGATAGGCCATTGAAAAATATTAAGGGGATGTATAATTAGAGATTTTAATACCTTTTTGTTTGTTTGTTTGTTTGTTTGTTTGTTTGTTTGAAACTCTCAAGGAATGAAGTCACCTATCTCCATCCCCAAACCTATCCGTCTCTAGCTCGTTCCAATCTTATAGCATGCAAACAAACCTCTTACTCTACACAGATTCAGGAACGTGCATGTACAATGTACACACACTGCTAAATGAATCAGCTCAGAATCTTATCTCTGAAAGGAATGTCCATGTATCATTTATGTAATAGCACAGCTATATCCCCTTCCTCAACCAAAGCCGTTCAGCATTATATCTTAAAAGAGCTTGGTATTTCTAAAAAATCTGATCGATGATTATATACTCCTAACTAGGACAAACTTTTTGAAGTCCCCTCATATGTATAACACTTACTTATAACTTGTGAGGAGGTTTTTTGTTTTTTTTTTTTGGTATCATTTCTTAGGATAAAGAGTTCTACACTACCTTACTTTCAAATGAATGTATAAAACACTGTTTTTATTTATCAATTCACATTTTTCAGCCATCTTAATCATCTTAAATGGATGTATTTCAATATTCTAGAGATACCTAAAAGTTCCAGTACCTGTCAATCTACCAGATAAACAAATAACCCTATTCATACCTCCAGGAATTTATGGATTTTGCTGAACCTCTCCAAGTGTCTTTCTTTCTAAACAAGGACTCTTAGCTTTGTTAACCTGTCCCAATCTCCCTAGGTGTAAGTTTTGTTTGTTTAGATATAAGCCAAAATAGAATACTTTTAAAATAGTAACAATGAGGGCAAAGACAATAACAAACATAAGAGCAGCAGCTTAAATTTGAATATAGGAATAGTACTACATTTTCTCTTCCTAGTAAAGCTAGATAGAAAGTACTGTTTTTAATGTCTATTTTAGATGGGGCAATAAACTTATACACACAGTTGCTAGTGTAAATTTTGTGATTCAACTCTCTATATATTATTTCCTTTTTTCAAACTTAACTAAGGCTCACACACTGGCCTCTCAATTATTATGAAAACCTTGGTCACTTAAACTTTGCTTAATTAACAAACATTCCAATTTCAAACTCTAAAAATCATAATGTTTTCAATAAATGCTTAATATATAGGAAAACAAATTTAAACTGGGTCTTTTGTGTTTAAGAATTCTTAAAAATAGAATTCGAGTTTTAAGGCAATACACTTACCTATTCTGCACCTGAGTAGCTGCAAAATGAACATAATTCTTCTTTTCAAGAAGCTTAGCCAGTAGATTCTCAATTGCACCTTTCTGATTTTGAAAAGCTTCTTCCAAAAACTGATACCTTAAAGTCAAAATAAAAACTGCACTTAAAACAAAAACTCTTGTCAACTAACTGAAAATCAAGGGGGCTGGGGGATTAAACAAACACCTTCATGAGTCAATCTCAAAAGTAATATTTAAATGATCAACTCTCTCTGCTGGTCACTAGTACCTTAGCCAATGTACATCTTGAAACTGTCAATTGCTGTCCAATGACCCAAACATATCATTTTAAGAGAAAAAAGTAACTCAAAATGTTTCAGTGATCTAACAAAGTTTGGTTCAGAGTAACATTTTTTTAATAGACTTCAAAGATAAAATTATAAATATTTTAATGAGAAAACACGACAGAATTATAAATATTTTAATTAGAAAACACAACTATTTTAAAGTAGAGAAAATCACGTCGTTTCAATACAAAAAAATCACTGCTGTCACTGAAGTACATAGTTCCTTAGTTATATTATGCATTTTGTAATGTACATGAAACTTTGCGTAACACTTTTTTACCGTTATAATAAGGAGCTCTGGTAGCGTAGTGGTTACGACTTGGGCTGTGAACCGCAAGGTCAGCAGTTCGAAACTACCAGCTGCTCCGCGGGAGAAAGATGAGGCTTTCTACTCCCATAAAGATTTACACCCTCGGAAACCCTGTACAGGGTCGCTATGAGTCGGTTCCGACTCCACGGCACATAACAACAACAACAACAACAATCACGACATGAAATAATTTTCAACTCTTGATGCTATCAGCAGAATTAACTGTATTTTAATGTTGTCAACATGAGTGGTAAATGTAAAATTTTCCTAATTAGTATAGTGCGGCACTTTAGGATAAGCACTAGACAGTTCAAACCCATGAGTCACTCCTTGGAAATCCTATATAGAGTTGCTCTGAGTAGGAACAAACACGACAGCACTTAACAACAGTGTAGTGAAAATAATGAACGAGGTGGCTCTGCAGGATAATCACTGGACTGCAAATCACAAGATCAGCAGTTCAAGCCCACCATCTGCTCAAGAGAAAGGCAGGATTTCTGCTCCTGTTAAGATTTACAGCCTTAGAAACCCTATATAATAGAATTGCTATACGTTGGAACTTTATGGCACTTAATGACAATAGTGAAAATTTATGGCACTTAATGACAACAGTGAAATTTTACACATTATAATTCAAATGTGAAATTCTCAGGTTACCACCTGTATCTCCATGTAAATATTCATTAAACCAACAACTATTTTTCAGTTCCTTGGATATGTAGGAGGGACCAGCACTGGAGAAGGAAATCACATTTGGCAAATTAGAAGGTCAGCAAAAAAGAGGGAAATCGTCAATGAAATGGACTGATCAGTGGCTGCAACAAAGGACTCACACATAAACAAATTTGTGGATAACACAGGACTCGGCAGTATTTTGTTCGGTTGTACACTATGAGTTGAAATCAACCAGATGACACCTAACAATATATGCTAGGTATACATGGGTAAAAAAGATCCATTGTGGCTCATATTGTAATAGGAATGAGGGACAAATTTAAATGATACCACACTGCAATGGAAGTATATACAATCTGCAACAGATACACAGTAAGTCAGCTTCAACACTAAGGAAAGCGTCACTGGAAAGTCAGAATATTAGCATTCTATGCAAGTGAAGAAGCATGTCAGAGAAACTATAAATTCTTCAATATAGCCAAAGACAAGCATGCAAAAGTTAGACTATGAGACAACAACTGATAAAATCTAGAATCAGATTGCAAAAGGACAGTTATATCACACTAATTTTTAGATTTCATTCCCTAAGGATTGGTTAACTATTAAAGAATTTTACCTAAAAGGTGATAATCAGAATTAAATTCTAGAAAAACAGAGACATGAGAGATAAGTGTACAATACTGGTGAGAACAGCTGAAATAAAGAAATTGGAACAATGGACTTTGGCAGAGAAAGCAGCTACTATGGTGATTTGGGTGGCTAGAGGCCTGGTGGAGTGCTGCACAATAATGCGCTGGACTGCAAAGTCAGTTTGAGCAGCAAGGTCAGGGTCAGCTGTTTGAACCCACGAGCCTCTCCTTAGAAAGCCTATACAGGATCGCTATGAGTCAGAACTAATTTGGTGGCACTTAACAACAATGGCTTCAGTATGGGAAGGCCCAGGGTGTGAAAATACAATTCACAAAAAAGGAAGTCAAGAAAAGATCCCTGAAAATGAGATCATGGTGTTGACAAAACTGTAACTGTCGATGTAGACTCTGAAACCACTAGGGTAAATGTGAGAACTGAGGTGAAGAGTTAAGACTATGAGCATTTAGATGGCATTTAGGTCTCATTTACGGTAAAGACTGAAGAAAAGGCTATGAGAAGCTGCGAACATAAAGAAAAGTTGGGAAAGCTCTAAGTATGCCAACTGCCAGAATTCAAGAGATTCAGGAAGAATGGAAAGCAGTAGCCGGAGAAGTATATAGCAATATGAGATCAGGGTTATTGAGAACAGCTTTCCAAAGAGGTTTTATTTTCTATACTAGAAATTATTTTAAGTAAAATTTTATAACTGTCTACGATGTGAAGTCTAGCACATTATAAATTACATAAGACTGATGAAAAACACAAAAGAAAATGGATGTTTTAACTTAAATGACATTTAAAGAAGAAATGACATACAAAATCTGTTCCTTCAGTGAAAGCACGATTTTCTTATAAAATAAAGTTTTACTATGTTGTTGTTGCCATTGTTAAGTACCGTTGAGTCGATTCCAACTCATACCGACCCTGCATTAGGCTTCTGAGAAGCAGCTGGTGAGTTTGAACCACCAACCTCACAGTTCAAACCGACCTTGCAATCCAGCACATTAAACCACGGTACCACAACAGAACTCCTTTACACTGTTAAATCTGTACAAATAAAAAAAGTAGCTGAGACTACTATACTACATTTTTTAATAAAAATTGTGCTGTAAGGAAAACAAAAACAAAAAAAACCAATCTTCTGATCATTCAAATCTGATATTATCAGCAACCACCAAAGTACTTAGCAAAGTCTGGTTACATCAACAAACAGGAAGGTACTAGGTAGAAAGTTCAATTATCATAATTCAGAAATTTTTATCTTGTACACATTACTCATTCTTAACCCCAAATAAACATGTCCTTTTCCTAGAAATATCTTGTTGTATTCATGTGAACAAGAAACAAGCAAAATTCACTATTTTTCCTATACCTGAGTAAAAAATATTTGTCCTTTCCTCCATGTTACAATTATGCTATGTGTCAACTTGGCTAGGCATAATTCTCCGTGCTATACAATTACCCTCCATTTTATAATCTGATGTAAACAGCATTTCCTAGGGGCCGGTGGGGGGGGTACTTGCATTCACATGGAACTCTTTCCCTCTTGATCCTCCATTCAACTTGTCATACTCTGGCCCCTGGTACCTGGGACATGAGCCATAAAGCAGCCTTTCACTTGCTAATATTGTCCTGCTAATTTTGGGTTCATCAACTACTGTAACCATCTGAGTCAGGAATCCAGTCTGACCTTATGGATTTGGGACTTGCCAGCCTCCACAACCGCGAGAGTTACTTCTCTGAAATATATGTGTACGTGTATATATGTGGTGCGTGTATGTATGTTTATTTGTTTAGGAGCCTTGGTGAGTACTGTGGCTGACAGCTCACACTCACCAGTTACTCCATGGGAGAATGATGAGGCTACTCCCATAAAAAATGTACAGAAATGCAATTTAAAAAAATTTAATCCTACTGGCTTATACGATTTTGATCGAATTAATCAGACTGTTTTTATGTGTTTTTTCATTATTGAGAAATAAATTCGTATTTAATACAGTTTACTAACAAGTTTTCCAAAGTATGGCATTTGTGAATAAAGGATGGCAGAGGAATAAGAGGAGGCTTATTTTAATATGCAAAAGGTTAGGAACCCCCGAAACCAGGTGGAGGAAAAAAGATGTTTGAGAAGCGCTGAGGGTCGTAGGTCAGTTGTGTGGACAAAAAGACTGCAGGCTCAGAATGTAAAAACAGCTTTGCCATTTATAAAAACTATGCTAAAGGAAAAAAAGAAAGGAAGGACTGGAGTCCTAACCAAGCAGATAAGTACAACCTCTCATTCAGTGGCCCACGGATCATAACTCTACTGCTATTGCAGTCAACCCAAATAAACTTAGCTCTCGCAAGCTTAGCAACTACAACTGAATCATTGGAAAGTTGATGGAGGAAATCACTCAAGTGTACCAGCTGTTGCTTCAAAAATTCCTAACTTCCACCTCAGCAGGGACTGCACTTTAATCAGCTCAACCTTCCCTTCCCTTCCCTTCCCCTTCCAACTTCCCACATGTGGACTTTCAAAAGAAGACATTGTCTCCTGAGAGCAAATTAAGACTATCAGCAAAATGGCCATCAAATTCTTAAGTAAAGATTTAAAACACCCTTTAAAAAAACAAAACAAAACAAAACTCAACAACAGTTAGGAATCACTGAGCTTACAAACGTTGGGATGTACGTTTAGATTCTTATTAGGTCCTAAACTCTATAGGAATGCTACTCTATTTGTCAAGTAAGTATAGAAGTATTCTTATTATTGCCAATATGTACAACCAACTGGTGGTGTTTTAGTCTGACACATTTTTGTAACTATCATCATCTTAGATTATAGCCAAACTGACTATACAGGGCAACATTTTTTTTAAAGCTGATAACTAGTTGTTTTTTTTTTTAATTAAATAAATTTCAAATATATATTAGAGGTTAAAATCTATAAAACCTACCCACTTTCATAAATCATCGACTTTTGGTCAAGTTTATGTATATGGCCACCCACTGCCCATACCCATCCTCTAGATTAGCTGGAAGAAAATTCAACTATCACTCTACACATACCAATACTAGCTCTAGCGCCTCCTCACCCTCCTTTTTTGCAAGAACTTACTGTTTTCAGGCACTATGCTAAGTATCGTATATAGATTCTCTCATCTAATCTTCAGAAAAACTCTTACGGACATGTTGCTGTTGTTGTCAGGTGCCAATGAGTCGGAACCGACTCATAGCGACCCCATGTACAGCAGAACGAAACAATGTCCAATCCTGGGCCAACCTCACTACCTCTGCGCCACACTTGACACCATCAATGACGCCACCTGGCTGATCCACCTCACTGGGGGTCTTTCTCTTTTTCTCTGACCCTCCACCTTACCCAGCATGACATCCTTCTCCAGCGACTGTTCCCTCCTGACAATATGTCCAAAGCATGAGAGACGAAGCTTTGCCATCCTGGCCTCCAAGGAGCACTCTGGCTACACCTCTTCCAAAGCAGATCTATTGGTTCTTTTGGCAGAGTATGGCACTTATAGTATTTTCCTCCAATACCACAACTCAAAAGCATCAATTCTTCTACTATCTTCATTATTCACTGTCCAGCTTTCATATCCATACGAGTTTATTGAAAATACCATGGCTTGGGTCAAGCTCACCTTAGTCCTCAAGCTGACATCTCTGCTCTTCAACACTTTGAAAAGTTCCTGTGCAGACTTGCCCAATGCAATACGTCGTCTGATCTCTTGACTGCTGCTTGACAACAAGTTGTCCTTGACAACTTCAATCTTTTCTCCATTGATAAGAATGTTGTTTATTGGTCCAGTGGTGAGGATCTTTGTTTTCTTGACACTGAGATGCAATCCATACCGAAGGCTGTGGTCTTTGATCTTCATAAGTAAATGTTTCAAGTCCTCTTCACTTTCAGCAAGCAAGGTTGTATCATCTGCATATTGAAGGTTATTAATGAGTCTTCCTCCAATCCTGATGCCATATCTTTATTCATAGAACCCAGCTTCTCGTATTATTTGCTCGGCATACAAGTTGAATAAGTATGGTGAAAAAACAAAACCTTATTGCACACCTTTCCCAATTTTAAAACATTCAGTGCTCCCATGCTCTGTTCGAACAACTGCTTCTTGGTCCAGGTACAGATTTCTCAGAAGTACAATTAAGTGTTCTGGAATACTCACACTTCGCAATGTTGTCCATAGCTTGTCATGATTCACACAATTGAAAGCCTTTGCGTAGTCAATAAAGCATAGGTAAACATCTTTCTGATATTCTCTGGTTTCAGCCAAGATCCATTGGATATCAGCAATGATATCTCTAGTTCCACAGCCGCTTCTGAATCCAGCTTGAACCTGTGGAAGTTCTCTGTCAATGTATGATTGTACCCGTTTCTGTATTACCTTGAGCAAAACTTTACTCGCATGGGATATCAAAGAGATTGTCCGATGATTTTCGCATTCCACTGGGTCACCTCTCTTTGGAATGGGCACAAATATGGATCTCTTCCAATCAATTGGCCAGATAGTTGTCTTCCAAATTTCTTGGCAGAGATGAGTGAGTGCCTCTTGTGCCGCCTCACTTTCTTGAAAGATTTCAATTTTTATTCCATCAATTCCTGGTGCCTTGTTCTTTGCCAATTCTTTCAATGCACTCTGGACTTCCTGAGTATCATTGGTTCTTGTTCATATCGTACCTCTTTAAATGGTTGAACATTAACCATTTCCTTTTGATACAATGACTCTGTGTATTCCTTCCATCTTTTCTTGATGCCCTCTGCATCATTCAATAATTTGCCCAGAGAATCTTTTAATAACGAAAGTCAAGGCTTGAATTTTTTCTTCAGTTCCCCCAGCTTGAGAAATGCTGACCGTGTTCTTCCCTTTTGGTTTTCTAATTCCAAATCTTAGCATATTTTATTATAGTACTTGGTTTTATCTTCTCGAGCTGATCTTTGAAATTTTCTGTTCAACTCTTGGACCTCTTCAATTCTTCCATTTGCTTTAGCTTCTCTACGCTGGAGAGCAAGTTTCAGAGTCTCCTCTGTCATCCATTTGGACCTTTTCCTTCTTTCTTATGTTCTTAATGACTTTTTGCTCTCTTCATGTATGATGTTCCTGATGTCATCCCACAACTCTTCTGGTCTTCGGTCTTTAGTGTTTGTTTAATGCATCAAATCTGTTCTTCAGATGATCTCTAAATTCAGGTAGGATAAATTCAAGGTCATATTTTGGCTCTCGTGGACTTGTTTACATTTCCTTCAGCTTCAGTTTTAATTTGCATATGACTAATTAATGGTCTGTTCCACAGTCTGCCCCTGGCCTTGTTTTCACTGATGATATGGAGCTTTTCCATCTTTTCTTTCCACAGATGTAGTCAATTTGATTTCTATGTGTTCCATCTGGTGAGGTCCATGTGTATAGTCGTCTGTTATGCTGTCTAAAGAAGGTATTTGAAATAAACAAATCATTTGTCTTGCAGAAATCTATTAATCGTTCTCCAGCATCATTTCTATCACCAAGTCCAAATTTTCCAACTACTGGTCCTTCCTCTTTGCTCCCTACTTTTGCATTCCAATCACCAGTAATGAGCAATACATCTTGATTTCATATTTGATCAATTTCAGATAGAAGAAGTTGGTAGAATTCTTCTATTTCATCTTCACTGGCTTTAGTGGTTGGTGCATACATTTGAATTAATAGTGGTATTAACTGGGCTTCCCTGTAGGCACATGGATATTATCCTATCACTTACAGCATTGTACCTCATGACTGATCTGGATACGTTCTTTTTGATGATGAATGCAACACCATTCCTTTACAATTTGTCATTTCCTGCATAGTAAACCGTGTGGTTGTCAGATTCAAAATGGCCAATACCAGCCCATATCAGCTCACTAATGCCTAAGATATCGATGTTTATGCCTTCCATTTCATTTTTGATAACTTCCAATTTTCCCAGATTCATACTTCATACATTCCATGTTCCGATTTTCAATGGACATAGGTATGATTATTAGTGTCACAACAATAATTGGATGATTTGGACAACCCTGTGTCTAAGTATTTCTTTAATAAAAAACAAACTGTTCTAAGAATTAAATTGGTTAAAACACAGCAAGCACTTAAGATTTAATATTGGCTTAATGTTATCTAATATTTCACATCTTAACTAGTATTTTCTTCTTAAAATTACCTAGGTAATTGTAAATAATTTGCCTTTTAACAAGTACTTATGCACCAGATAAATGTTTTTGCAAAATTATTAAAAAAAAAAAAAAAAAAAGACACTATGTTCCTTCAGTCTCTACAACTCTGAGACCAGAAGAACTAGGTACCCAGCTACCACTACCAACTGCTCTAAAAGGGATCACATTAGAAGGTCCTGGGTAGAATTGACGACAATGTAGAACAAAACTCAAAGTTACTGGTCAGATAGAGACAGGAGGAACCTGAGACTATAGCCTCCAGCCATCTTTCAGGTCTGAAATGAAAGTCACTATTGTGGTCCAATTTTCAACTGAGCTGTGGATATATTTGGGGGAACAGGACAACACTAGTGAGGTATGCTTATCATGGAATCTAAACCATTCAAGATCAAAAGGGCAATATTACCTGAGGACAAGGTTCAGAGGGGGTGAGAAGCAATGTGAAACAGAAATAGGAGCCACAGGGAGGGAAGTAAGGTAACTGTTGACACATGAAGGAGATTGTAATCACCGAATTTAAACGAAGTGTGAGATTTGTTGCCTCTAAAACTGATTATATGCTCAATAAACCTTCATTCAATTCACAAAAAAAGGTTTTAACAACAAAATTTTAATTAAATTAAAAAAGAGACTATGATTCTCACTTAAGGCTCTATAATTGAAGCAGAATCCATCACAGTCACAAAAGATGATACACAAGAAGAGTCAAAGAGTAGGAACTCTGAACAACAATGATGAGAATCTAAAAGGGTAGAGAATTCTAGAAAGCTTGGGAAAGGCATTCAAAATCTCACATAAATAAAATAGGGAAAAAAGTTATCTTTAACTAAATTCAAAGAGCATGGTAACATCAGTTGAAACCAGAGTTACATAAAATGTCATTACTAAAATATGATTAGCAATTTCTATTACTGTCTTCAAGTCACTTATTTTTTTCTTCTGTAGTGTCTGTTGTTACTGTTAAGTGCTGTCAAGTCAGTTCCGATTCATAGTAACCCTGTGTTAGGTTTCCAAGAGCAGTTGGTGGGTTTGTACTGTTGACACTGCAGTAACAGTCCAGTGCTTATCCTACAACACCACTTCAGGACTCCGTCTGTATTGTCTAATCTGCTGTTAATATCATCCAAAATGAAACAGAAAAATAGGACTGAAAAATAGAACAAAACATCAATGAGTTATAGGATAACTTTAAAAACCCTCCAATAAACGTATAATTGGAAATCACAAAGAAAAAAAGAGGTGAGAAAACATACTTGAAGAAACAACAATTATGGGTGAAAAGTTTCCAATTTTAATGAAAACTATAAACCTACAAATCTAAACAGCTCAACAATGCCTGCACACAAAAACATTTTTTAAACTACATTCAAGTGTACCATACTCAAATTGTTAAAACTGATAAAGAAGAAAATTTCAACGTTGAGGCAGGTACATTTATCTACAAAGAAAGAAAAAAAAAAATCACTGTAAGAACAGCAGCAAACTTCTTGTTGGAAATAATGCAAGCCACAAGACAATGAAGCAAACACCTTTAAAGTGGTGTGAATAAACTGTCAGCCTAGATTTATATAACAAAAATATTTTAAATATGAAGGTGAATGTTCTTTGTGTGAAAAACATATAAATTATTTTCAACTGGAATGATTCACAGTTGCATACCTGTCACCAGAAAGCAGAACTCCCAAAGTGTTACAATCTTAATGTAGAAAAGTAAAATAAGAGTACCATGTTCCTCTAGTCCCTATAAAGGACTAAAGGAAAGTTACAATGGTGCTGTGTAAGGATAGACAGATCCCCTAGACGTGCAGCCACAAAGCACCCCACATGTGTATTCTTGGACCAAGTACACCATCTGCGTATTTAAAACAAGTTCATTCTGGAAATTTAGTGGTCTCAAACTGGTAGTACTTCTATACACCTGGCAAAAGTTATCCAGTCCTCTACTGGAAAAAAAAAAAAAAAAAAAAGCATTTTAATTTTATACAAATAATTTAACAAGGAAAATGAGTTCTAGTAAAAAATATTCATACATGCTTTCCTTTTTTTCAGCAGCATGCCAGCCAGCAAAATGACAGTGCAACTTTCCAAGAAGAGGAAGTTGTTGATCACGGCATCTTCAAAGCTGAACTAAATGAGTTTCTTACGCAGGAACTGGCTAAAGTGAGTTATTCTGGAGTGGAAGTTCAAATGACACCAAAAAGAACAAAAATCATTATCCTATCCACAAGATAAAGAATGTTCCTGTAAAAGTGCTAAAAGATCTGGGAAATGACTTCTGTAGCTCAGAAGTTTGGCAGTAATGAGTTTTATGCTGAAAATGTGCCCACAAGGAATCTGTAAGCCATTGCCCAGGCAGAATCTCTACTACGGTGTGCTACAGTTCACCATAGAAAGTGGGTCCAAGGGCTGAGATGTTGCAGTGCCTGGAAAACTCCAATAATAGAGGCTTACACATCGATGATATCTGTGGATGCTCTGATGACCTACAGTGGGGACTCCACTAACTATTCCATTGACATGGCTGTGTGCCATGTGCTACTCAGACAGGATGTGCTAAGCATGAAAGTGAAGATCAGACTGCCCTGGGACCCAAGTAGTAAGATTAGCACTAACAAAGCCCCAACATAACCATGTGAGATTTGTGGAACCCAAAGAAGATACATTACCTACTACCTCCATCTAGAAACAGAAGAGTGGGAAACCAGAGCCACTGTCATGCATGTCCCAGCAAGTCCCCACTACAAAACAGGGGTCTCTTTGACAACTGGATCTGGAGTGTGGGTGTGGCTCTGTAAAGTGCTTCAATAAAATTTTTTTGAAGAAAATATCATAAAATAGCCATACATACAATAAAACATGGCTCCTTGAGCAGTAATCAGAAATAAAGAGAAATACACACTAACAGGGGCATAATATCCATGCATACTATATTTAAAGAATGGGATATAGGCCAAAAAATATTCAGGCAACTGGTAAAAAAGCTAGGGATGCTTGTTACTGAATTAATTCTGTGTTTTGATCGCAATGGTAGTTACATATCTATACATGGATGCAACAGCATAAAACTATATGTACAAACAGGGTCAATGTCAATTCCCTGGCTTAGGATTAGTAGTACAGTTATGTAACAGATAACTATTGGAGTAGACTGGGTGAAGAGTACACAGAACTGTTCTACACTTTTGGGGTCAACTTCCCATGAATCTATTAAATTTTATATCTCAAAATACAAAGTTTAGAACGGGGGGGATTGGTATAGATTTTTAAAGTACCAAAATAAAACTACTGAAAATAAAATAGTTAAAATATAAAACAAATGGATGGGTTTTCATGTCAGCTTAGAAACAGATTAACAGAACATTTGTGAATTGAACATGGTCAGCAAGGAAATAGTCTGTTTTGAATTCTGAATTTTAAAAATCAGAAGTATAAAAATTAAGAGACATGCAGTTCCAGAAGGAGATTCAAGAAAGAATAACATGAAGAGATAGAGCAGCTGAGAACTCTAGACTCATGGAGGGAGAGGGGATGTGTGCCGGCAGCCAGGGGGCAGGCTTTGGCTATTTGAACGATTGTGCAAAGCATGCACCTGAGTGTTTTGGTGCACATCCAAAAAAAAACAAGGAAATAGAAGTAAATACTGTTGAATGATGAAGCAAGCAGGGGACTGTAATCATTACAATGAAATGAGTATGATAGTATGAGTATAAAACTGATGTTCCCCCTAAAAACTTTATAAAATTTTTTAAAAAGGAAAAGAATGTAACAGACACAGTATTTAGAGAGATTACATATTGAGAGACAAAATCTAAAATTTCCAAAGAATAAAATAAAGAGTTAAGCTCAACAGTAGTCAGAAAATAAAGACAGGATATCTTCAAAAGAATAAAAGCAAGTTTGTTAGCCTCTCAAAGACAAAAAGATAAAGTACTCACATAGCAGCACATAATTGGCAACCAATGTGGGTTAATGCACTGTACTGCAAAGTCAGATCTGAATAGCAAGGTGGGTGGTTCAAGCTCACCAACTGCTCCTCAGAAACCCTATACAGAGCCACTATGAGTGGGAACAGACTCAATGGCACTTAACAACAACAACAACAACATATAAAATGCTATATTCAGCAAAAGTAGTTTTCAAGAATAAAGGCAGAGAACAAACAAGATGGTGTCCAGTGAAATAGGCCTTGTGTAAAGCCTTTATAGAGTATAGGAACTTAGGTGGAATCCTAAGTCCCATCCACAACCTTGTGAGGTGAGACATTCCCTCTAGACAGGACAAGCAGACTGGAACAGCTACAGTGACAGAAGATACATCTTCATGATGAACCTAACCTATACTCAGAGCAGTAGTTACTCTAAATACCAACAGAGAGGGAAAGAGTCTTCAAATCAAGTTTTAATGCTATCCACTCTGTACACAAGGTAGATAGGAACAGGCAACTTAAGACATTGGCTACCTAAAATGAGGGGGCAATAAAGGCGTGAAGTGACTGGCTTACAAGGTTTCAAGAGGGAGCTTAGTTTAAGAGGGTGGTGGGAAAGAGTCCCCACTGAATAGCTATCATCTTGTCTAGATGGGTCTGGTGACAGGAGATGGGGATAAGATCCGTAAGATTCAATAGTGAATAACTGTTATCATGACTAATCATGACTGTCACACTTGTAAAGGTATTAGTTTTGTAACAAAAAAAGGGGAGTGGTTAATCTTACAGGCCAGAAACAGAGGACCCTAGGACCATCAAGAGAGAAGCACACAAGCAGAGTCCAGGACCTTATCCGGAGAAGCATCAGCGGCAGAGATGGGGGCATGGAAAGGGTAGCGGCTGAGGACTCTAGATTCATCAACTAAGAAGAGAAGGACTAAGAACTGGTGGCCAGGAGCAGACTTGCAGACTGTGCCCTTTGGAGATATAAATTATTATATGTGCCTGAGTGGGGGTTTTTTTGTGTTTTTAAAAAGCTAAAGCTCTGGTAGCGTAGTGGTTACGAATCGGGCTGCGAACCTTAAGGTCAGCGGTTCGAAACTACCAGCTGCTCCGCGGGAGAAAGATGAGGCTTTCTACTCCCGTAAGGATTTACACCCTCGGAAACCCTGTACAGGGTCGCTATGGGTCGGACCTGACTCGACGGCACTTAACAACAACAACAACAAAGTGTATAATAGAGAGAAATACTTTTAACTCACGGTATATGGAGGGGATTATAATCAATGTAATGAAACAAGTTATATGAATGAATGGTTGAATGTGAAACTGATGATGTGCCCTGTAAACTTTCACTCAATCCACAATAAAAACCTTAAATTGAAAGAAAAAAAAAAAAAAAAAGAATAAGGGCAAACTAGATGAAGATAAAGAAATATGATAAAGGAAGGAAGTGTAAATTGCTACAACATGATGAATTTGACCTTTACTTATGGATGTAGGAGTTCAAAATACCAACCAGGAGGAAAGGAGTCACCACATCAAGGATCAAGCCTATGCTCTCAATACACAGGGTGAATAGGGACAGGTAGATGAGACATCGGCTACCTAAAATGGGGGCTATAAAGGCAATAAGTTGCTGGCTTACAAGTTTTCATGAGGAAGTTTAGTTTCAGAGCAAGGAGCAGGGAGACAGAATCCCTACTAATAGTTTTCATCTTGTCTAGATGGGTATGATGAAAGGAGATGGCAATAGGATTCTTTTGATTCAATAGTGAGTAATTGTTATCATTACTAACTGCGATTGTCACAATTGTAAAGGTGGGAGTTGTGTAACACAAAGGGGAGAATAGTTAATCTCACATCCAGGAACAGAGGACCCAAGTTCCATCAAGAAGGAGGAGTATGAGTGGAACATGGGATCTTAATCAGAGAAGCAGCAACACCAGAGATGGAGGCACTAAAGACTCATGGAAAGAGAAAGGCTATGTACAAGTGGGCAGAACGCTGGCTTGCAAAATGTGCTTGTCTGGTTAAATGATTATATATTATATTCCTGTGTCCTTTCGTGGACACCCTCCTTCAAAAAAAAAAGGGGGGGGGGGAAGAATAGAGGCAAGTATTGTTAACTGATGGCACATGGAGGGGACTGTAATCACTAAACACAATTGGTTGAGTGCAAAACCGGTGTTCTGCCATATACACTATAACTCAATTCACAAAGCTTTTTTAAAAGGAATAAGGATAAAATTATTACAGAAAAACGAAAACTACTGTCTGTACACTCTAGTCACTAAGGAATGATTCTTAATCATCAGGAATCCAATGAATCAAGATGGAAAATCTGAGATGCAAGAAATAAAATGAGAGCGGAGAAAGTGGTTTAAAATAATGTAAATCTAAAGCTCTGGATTTGTGTGTGTGTGATGTTCGGCAGGGGTAAGAAAACAAAAAATTAACATGCACAATTAATATCATGGTAAGGAAAAACAAAGTTTTGGCACTACAGGATAAGCACTGGACTGCTAACCACGAGACTGATTGTTCAAGCCCGTAAGTCGCTCCTCAGAAACCCTATACAGAGTCGCTATGAGTCACAGAACGGACTCATTGGCACTTAACAACAATTTCAGTAGACAATGATATTGGTTAAATTTAGACACTGATAAATGTACACATTGCCATTTCAAGAGAAACAACCAGGACAAAGAAACATGTAACTTTGAAACTAGTAAAATGATGGAAATGAAATTATGAAAAGTCAATCTAACAAAACAAAACAAAAAATTAATAGAAAAAATAACAGCAGCCAAAAATGTGAAATCAAGACATGAAATGATAGATTTAAACCATATTAGGCAAGTAAATTAAAAGCCACCAATCTTGGCTGCTAAAGTAAAGGTTGTAGGTTCTAGTCTTCACAGAGTTGCCTTAGTAAAAATACAAGGCCTAGCAATCTACTCCCAAAAAATCAGCAACTTCAATCCTATGGACCACAGAGCTACTCCAACACATAGTGTTACCAGGAATCAGAATTGAATCCATGGAAAAGGTTTTATTATTATTATTAAGTACTCATTTAGTGTTTTAAAGACCCTCAAAATTGATTTTTTTAAAATCCTAACATATTCATCTATGAAGCAATGAATCCGAATGCAAGGATATAGCAAATGCAAAGTAAGAAAGGAAAGAAAAATATACATCATTACCATTATTCATCAAAAGATAACCAACAGAGAAAGCCATTCTTAAAGATAACATGACTAAAGATATAATGGTCAACTCACTGATTCAGGTCAACTCATTGGTTCAATTCACCAGTAACATAATTTTAAATATATATACTCCTGGTAGATGTTGTTTTAAGTGCCATCAAGTCAGTTCTGACTCATAATGCCCTTGCATAAGGTTTCCAAGGAATGGCTTGAACCTTGTGGTTCAAACCACCATTGTGGCCCAGCACTTTATCTCACAGCGCCATACCAGGAATCTTAATAATAGGGCTTTCACAATATAAGAAAGTAAACTGTGATATGATAAAACAAGACTTTCAAGAAATCCAGAATCATAGTGGAAGATTTTAACACCTCTCTCTAGAACTAACAAAGAAAAAAGGAAGAATACTGATAGGAACATGCATGGTAACAGACAGAGAACACTACTGCATCCACGCTGAATATGTATTTTTTCTCTCAAATACAGGCAGAAGCTTTTAAAGAAAATGATTCTGTACTAGGCCAGACATCAAAGAGCAAATATTTTCAAGACTATGGGCCATGAGGTTTCTAAGTCAAATATTCAACTTTCCCCTCTGCCTCTGTAATAGAGATTTGTCATAGTAGCATGGCTGGAATTGGCCCATGGGCCATAATTTGTCAAGGAAGGACTATGCTGCTGTTCTGGAGTCCTGGTGTGGCACTGTATGATAAGCACTCAAACTCAAGGTCAGTTTGAACTGCAAGGTCAGCGATTCAAACTCACCAGTTGCTTCTCAGAAACCCTACACAAGATAGCAAAGAGTTGGAACCGACCCTACAACACATAACAAAAAATGCCGTTACTGGAGTCTTGGTGTGGCACTGCAGGACAAGAACTTGACAACAAGGCCAGTTTGAACCGCAACGTTGGCATTTTAAACTCACCAGCTGCTCCTCAGAAACCGTATATAGGGTTGATAGGAGTCTGAACCAACTTGACTGCACGTAACAACAAAACTGTTGTTAGGTACCTTTTGAGTGAGTTCCTGCTTACAGTCATCCTGTGTATAACAGAAGGAAACACTGCCTGGTCTTGCATCATCCTCACATTCATTATAAGCTATGTTGGAGCCCATTTTTGAAGACACTGTGCCAATCTACCTCATCGAAGGTCTCCTCTTTTTCACTGAACCTCTACTTTGTACCAAGTATGATGTCCTTCTCCAGAGACTAGTCCCTCCTAATAAAATGTCCAAAATATGTGAGAGGAAGTCTCGCCATCTCCACTTCTAAGGAGCATCTGGCTTTACTTCTTCCAAGATAGATTTCTTTGCTCCTCTCCAAGTCCATGGTGGTGGTTATGTGCCGTGCAGTCAGTTCCGACTCATAGCAATCCTGTACAGGTTTTCCGAGGCTGTAAATCTTTATGGGAGCAGAAAGCCTCATCTTTCTTCCACAGAACAGCTGGTAGTTTTCACACTGCTGACCGTGCGGTTTGCAGCCCAATTCGTAACCACTATGCTATAGTCAAATCTTTGCCAACACCACATTCAATGCATCAATTCTTCTTCGGTCTTCTGACAAGGGCTATCCTGTGCCATAAGGCAAGTGTTAACAAATGTCAGATAAATGAAATGACATAAACCACATTCCCTAACCACAATGCAATATATATGTTGTTGTTAAGTGTCGATTCTGACCCATAGTGACCCTGTATAGGGTTTCTAAGGAGCAGCTGGTGAGCTTGAACTGCCAACCTTGCAGTTCAAATGACTTTGCAGTCTGACACATTAACCCACAACGCCACACCAGTCCTCCACACACACAAATATATATATATATATATGTTGTTGTTGTTGCTAAGTGCCATCGAGTCGGTTCCGACCCATAGCGACCCTGTACAGGGTTTCCGAGGGTGTAAATCTTTACGGGAGTAGAAAGCCTCATCTTTCTCCCGCGGAGCAGCTGGTAGTTTCGAACCGATATATATATATATACACATACACGTTTTATGTGTTTAAACATTTAAACTATATTACTCTATAACCTAATTCACTATTCAGAAAAGAAATGACAATGGAAGCTGGACAATATTTTGAACTGAACAGTGGCAATTAACAACCACAACAAAAAAAAAAAAGCATAAACATTTGAAATATGACTGTGGCATACTAAAGAGAAAATTTTTATCTATAGGTGATAATAAGTAAAATTTAAACATCCATCTAAAGGTGATATAAAAAAGTAAAATAAACCCAAAGAAAGTAGAAGGAATTAAGATGAGTACAGAAAATGGAAGGAAAATACAGTTTAGTGGGAATCAACAAAGTCAAAGTCAGTTCTTTGAAAAGACTAATATTGATGAACTTCCAAATACAATGACCAAGAAATACAGAAAAGACGCAAAACTGGTAATATCAATAAAAAGAGGACTTTTGGAAAGAGGGCAAATGAGACATATAAACTACACAGACCCTCTACAACAAGGAGAGAGCAAATGAAACAGACATAGAAGAAAGTTTTGGAACCCAGAACTTCAGAGGAAAGGTGACAAAAGTAAACTATGTGCTTGCTTAGAGAAGCTGAGCAGAAATCAGACTCAGAGCAACCATTTTTGAACTTCTGTATGCAACGCTGGCAACAAAACTTGGCCTGTCAGAGCACATTCAGTAAGTGACAGCATAGGTGTGATTCCTTGTTTTTCCCAAAGCTCCCCTGGTGACTAGTGATGTGGCAAGTCCCACCCTCATTCATCCCCAGTGAAGCCCCATCTATCCAGGAGTTCCCACCCAATGTAAGGCAGGGCCTAGCTGTACCACTTTGGTTCTTGGATTCAGGGGGAATTCACTCCAGATCTACAAGACCCGCAAAGCCATCAGACCACCATTTAACCTGGTGCCGTGCCTCAACTGCCCTGAAGTCCTAGCAGACATTAAAACTAGCTCCATCAAAGGGCCCCATGAACTACTTGTGCAGTGAACATTGGTAACATGAAAGATGACAGGAACTCAATCTAGGGCCAGCAACTCTGGTATCACATCCTTACTACATTTGCTTCATCATGAGTTCCTAGGCTGACAAAGGTTTCTCCTTTTGGGTTCAACACCTGTACTTTTTGTTTTGGGTTTTAGCTTTTGATGCTTCACTGTTTTTATTTATTCTTTCAGCTACTTCTTCCAATCCCTTGAATTTTAACAGTTCTAATTCTGCTTCTGTTTTTCTATCTTTTCTTCTGGTGCTTATTTCCTCTTTGCATTTTTCTTTAGAACTCTCAACTCTTAGGTTACATTTTCCCTCTCACTGGACTACATGCTTTTTGTGTTTTCTTCCTTTTTTCCCCTCACTTATGTTTCTTTATCTATAGCTCCAATTCCCTGCCCCTCTTTTGTCTTTATAGTCATTATATTTTTTTTCTTTTTACTGTCGGTTTTTAATTTCATCTTTTTTTTTTTTTTTTTTTCATTTATTGTTGGCTCCTTGTTATCATATTCAGTTTTGTTTCCTTGGACGGGGGTGGGGGTGAGAGGGGTGCTTTTTCCCACCAGACAGGAACAGCAACCATGCCCACACAGTCAAGCCAGAACCATTATTTCTGTAGCTACACCTACTGGGCAAGAGTCGAAATCAGGTCCTGTATCACCTGATCAACAGCCAATAATGGCAATCAAGAACAGAGTACACACTTCAATTCTCTAATTACACCCACAGGAGATAACTGGTGAGAGCCTAAGAACATATCAACATACAATCAATCATCAACTAAATACAATTACGACAACCCCAAATAACCCTAGAGACGAAAGAGAACTTTAGCTGGAACAAAGAAAAATGAGAATAACTCAAATGACCAAGATGCAGAGACAGAAAACATTTCTGATGGGGAAAAAGGTAATAAAACTAACTGAAAAATAATTCAAATGAATGATACTTAGGTACCATCAACAACTGACAGGCAGATCAAGGAAAGCGAGAAAAGCAGATAAATCTTCAGAATTCAGGAAAACACTATTAAGAACAGACAAAATAAAATTTGAAACAATATGAAAGTTGCAATGAGAAATCTAGAAAATTAATACTAAGATTCAGATATGGACAATATATTGAAAGCACAAAGGAGAAGATGCGAAGCAATGGAAGCCCAAATTAGTGAGACTGAAGAAAAATCTATCAATACAAGTATGCTGTAAAAACAATCAGAAAAAACTAATTCAAAGAAAGCCTAAGAGTTATGTGGAAGACACCATGAAAAGGAACAACTTACAGGTGACTAGAATTCAAGAATAGAAGAGACCATAAAAAACCAGAGCAAAAATTGTTGAAGAGTTGTGGAAGAAAACTTCTCTAACATCATGAGGATGAGAAAGTAAACATACAAGAAGCTGAAGGAAAAGGATAGATGCCAACAGAAAATCACCAAGAGATATTACAATCAAACTTTCTAAAATCAAAGACACAAGGAAAAAAATCCTGAGAGCAACGAAGAGAAAATGAAGTTACCTACAAAGGACAACCAATAAAACTAAGCTCTGATTTCTCAGCAGAAACCAGGCAGACAAGAAAGCAATAGGATGGCATCTACAAAACACTGAAGGAAAAAATTGCCAAGCAAGAATCATATACTCAGGATAACTGTCCCTAAATTAACAACGAAATTAGGACATTTGACAAACAGAAATGAAAGGAATTTGTAATAACCAGACGAAGTTTAACAAAAAGTGTCACAGGATGCTCTCTAAGAGCCAACAACAGCAGGAAACAACCTAAGATTGCCATACATGACAACCCCATCCAAAACTCAATCCAGGTATGTTGTTGTTGTGAAGTGCCATCGAGTCGGTTCTGACCCATAGCAACCCTGTATAGGGTTTCCAAGGAGTAGCTGGTGAACTTGAACTGCTGACCTTGCAGCTCAAATGGCTTTGCAGTCTGGTACATTAACCCACCGCGCCATGCCAGGGCTCTAATCCAGATATAGAAGTATTTAAAGTAACACATACCTAACAAGACTGAATATAGGGAACCGGAGAAAACAATTTATGATGAAGTCAACTACAAAGCAAAAAAGAGGGAATACTGTAGGTACATAATTTCCAAATGACAAGGAAGTTAAGTACATTTTAAGATAAAACAGACTGTTTTAAATAGGGGGAAATTTACTTAATTATAGACTAACTACAAAAAAAATTGATGCACCTGCACATCAAATTTAATGTCCCAGAACTCCAAACCACATATAAAGGAATATTTAGAAGGCTGGAAGGCGTACAGCTAGGGGAATTTATAGCAGAAGCAAGAAACTCAGTGCTTCCTAATTCAAGATGCTCAGCTGCTCCTGGAGCCGCCATCCTGGGGGAGACCAAGTGGAGGAAGATCAGAGCAGCCATGGACGCCTGATAGAACTGCAGAATAAAGGTGCGACATTCTTTTTTTTAAAAAAATCTGTTCATTAGTCTTTCACTGTCTGCAGACCTCCAATATTGTGACTCTAGAAGGTGCCTGAGCAAGTGGACACACCACTCCCACACTTTGAGGATTCTACTACACAAGCAACAGATCTCCTAGAAATTTAAAGTGACACTTCCACTTAAAACCAAACAGCAGTACAAAACAGCCTGAACAGGGATTGTTGGAGTAGGACAGGCAGACTAAAAAGGAATAAGGTCGAAAATTAAATCCTGATTACGTCACAACGACCAACAGTGACAACTTGAAATTTCTCAGGAAGAAGAGTGAAAAGGGAAGCCCATCTCCTGATCACATCTAACTGGAGGCAATCAGAAAGCATAAAAAATAACAAAATACAAACACATGTAAGCATTAAAGGCACAGGTAACTCCTGAATATTCCCAAAAAAACAAAAACAGATGACCATATCAGCACATGTCCAGAAACGAGATAAAGTGACTGAGGTAAATGAGCTGGAAGCAGACCAACGCTCCACACTGGAAGATGGGCAGGCTTTGGAAATGCATGAGAAAGAATTCAGAAAAATGATTATAAAATGTTATCAAAACACTATACAATGAAGTTGAGGCACATAAGGAAGAAGTCAGGAAAGTAAGATGCATACAGCATTGGTAACAATTTAAAACCTCCAGAAAAAGAGGTCCAAATGACTAATAATACAGTATCAGAAATGGACAATACACTGAAAGGGCAAAAAGAGTAGAACTGAAGAGATAGAAGCCAAAACTAGTGAGCTAGAAGATAAATCTCTTAACACTGCTAAGATAGAAGAGCAAACACAAAAAAGGATTTAAAAAATCTGAAAAGGGCCTAAGTTCATGTTGGACAACATGAAGAGGAATAACTTAAGAACTGTCCGCATTCCATAATAGGAAGAATCACACAAGTCCACAAAGGAGATAGTTGAAGAGCTTCTGGAAGAAAACTTCCCTAACATCCTGAAAAGCGAAAAGATAAGCATTTAAGAAGCTCAACGAACCCCAGGAAGGATAGACCCCAAAAGAAAATCACCAAGACTTATAATAATCAAGGCCTTCAAATTCAAAAATAAGGGCAGAATCCTTAAAGCAGCTAGGGAAAAGAAAAGTGTAACATACAAAAACAAGCAAATCAGATTAAGCTCAGATCTCTCAACAGAAACCAGGCAGGCAAGAAGGCAATGGGGAGACATATATAAAACCTTGAAAGAAAATAAACTACCAACCAAAAATCCTCTACCCAGCAAAGCTGTCAATCAAATACGATGGTGTGATCAAAACATTTCAGGATAAACAGAAGCTAAGGGATTTTGCCAAAGCCAACCCTGCTATGAAAAACATTGTAAAGTAAGTTCTGTGGACTGAGAACCAACAAGAACAAACAACCAGACAAAGACGTACGTGGCAGTATCACCCTGACCTCAATCAACAAATGGAAGAGTCAAGAAGAGAATAAAAATTAAAAGAAAAGAGGATCTGGGAGGTCCGTTTATGAACAAAACAATTACACTGTGAAAGAAGATAAACACAGAGGAACAGAGATCCAGGTGGTGAGAAGGTCAGGTAGATTACAGGATAAAATAAGACTGTCTTAAAGGGAAGGAAGAGTTAATGGACTATAAGGTAACCACAACAATGGGGTTGGGGAAGGAGTTTAGTTTGGGTGTTGGGAAGGGCAATACAAAAATGGGGAGGAGGCGGAAGAACAAGACAGATAGGGAACACTGAGACAGGTTTGCATGGGCTAAGTGGGACAGAGGTAAATAGTGATCCATACTCAACCTTGGAACAACAGGGCTCTGTGATACAGGGATCTAGACACAGTTTGCAGAAAGGAAATAATACTAAAATGCTTGACTGTCTTATGAATATTAGTTTCCCTTGCCTACTGTTGTAAAATAGACACTTGAGTGGGATAGAAAGGAAAGTTGGGGGGGGGCGGGGGGAAGGAATGTTGGGAAACATGATTACAGAAAACTTGTAAGGCCGTCTTCAGCCTATAACTGATTGAAATACCTAAAAGGGGTTCTAGAACCCCAGTGAAATAGGCCTCTTACAAAGCCTTTGCAGAATATAGGATCTTAAGTGGAATCCTAAGTCCCATCCAGAACCTTCTGAGGTGGAACATTCCCACTAGCAAGGACAAGCAGATTAGCCTGGAACCGCTAGAGTGACAGAAGATAAATCTTCAAAGAAAGATCATCAGGAAAAACCCAAAACAAAAATGTCAGCATGACTGGCTACTACAAGAATAAGCAAGCTGTTCACCAGGAAGCCATTAAGGCAAACAATCAAGTTCCTTCAGGACAAACTCCCCTCTAAGACTGAAACTCAGAGGGAACACACAAGCAGCCATGTAAGCTTGCTAGCAACCACATTGGTCTTCGTTGAGTGGAATAGGGGGAAAGGCAGCAATGAAGAAATGGGCTGAGTTCACTCACAGTCCATTGACTCCCGTTGACCTGGAGATGAGAGAGAGAAGAGGAAGGGATGGTTGCTCCAAAGTGTGGTGAAACTTGAGGTGTCTTAAGCCCAGGGACAAGGACACACATAGCCACAGAGGGCTAGAGCTAAGAGTGAAGCACCCAGCTTATATGAAGTGATGGGAGATGCACAAGAACACCCAAACTTGCAGACAGTACCCATTTGACCTAGCCTTGATGGCTTGATAATCAGAACTCGACTAGAGAAATATTACCCAAAAAAAAAAAAAAATTTTTTTTCCTTTTTGATAAAGGAAACAAGAGTAAATTGCTACATTTTGATGAACCTGACCTATACTCACGGAGGTTGTTGTTGCTATCATGTGCCGTGCAGTCGGTTCCGACTCATAGCGACCCTGTTTCCGAGACTGTAAATCTTTACGGGAGCAGAATGCCTCCTCTTTCTCCCGTGGAAAAGCTGATAAGTTTCGAACTGCTGACCTTAAGGTTCGCAGCCGAATTCGTAACCACTACGCTACCAGAGCTCCTTTAGTAACTCTAAATACCAACACAGAGGGAAGGAGTTTTCACATCAAGTATCAATGCTATCTATCCCCTCTGTACACAGGGTATATAGACAGGCAACTTAGACATTGGCTACCTAAAATGAGGGGGCGATACAGGCACAAAATGACTGGCTTACAAGGTTTCAAGAGGAAGTTTAGTTTAAGAGTATGGGTGGGAAGAAAGAATCTCCCACGGAGTACTTTTCATCTTCTCTAGATGGGTCTGTGAGAGAGATGGGAATAAGATTCATATGATTCAAATAGTGAATAAATGTTACCATGACTAAGTGTGACTGTCACAATTGTAAATGTAGAAGTTTTGTAACAAAAACAGGGGAGTGGTTAATCTTACAGTCCAGAAACAGAGGACCCTAGGACCAAAAAAAGGAGAAGAGCAAAAGGAGACTGTGGGATCTTATCCAGAGAATCAGTGATGCACAGACCGAGGCAGAGATGGGGTCATGTAGACAGGGTGTGGCTGAGGACTCTAGATTCATAGGAAGAGAGGGAGTAAGAGCTGGTAGCCAGGAGGCAGACTTGCAGAATGTGCCCTTTGTAAGTGTAAATTATTATATATGCCTGAGTGGGGTTTTTTTTTTGTTTGTGTGTTTTGTTTTAAAAAAAAAAAAAAGTTAAAGTGGATAGAGAGAAATACTGTTAACTGATGGTACATGGAGGGGATTATAATCATTGTAATGAAACAAGGTGTATGATTTGTTGAATGTAAAACTGATGATCTGCCATGTAAACTTTCACTCAAGCCACAATGAAATCCTTAAAAATAAAAAATAAATTGAACTCAACACAGAAAATAATGTGGAACAAAACTTTTGAAACAGCACCACAAAATAAACCACACAGAAAAATGACAGCAATCAATTCTGTCATTCTTTCCCACTGGTAACACAAAGAATATAAATGGATTAAATATACATAAGTCAAGAGACAGAGAGCAGAACTGATAAGAAAACAGGATTCTTCAGTATGCTGTCTACAAAAGACACATCAAAAAGATGGAGACAGTCTAAATGCCCATTAACAGAATGGTTAAACAAACTTTGGTACATACACACAACGGAATACTATGCAATACTGAAGAATAATGATAAAGTTGTGAAACACTTCACAACATGGATGAGCCTGGAGGACAGCTTATTAAGTGAAATTGTTAAGTGATGTTGAATCAGTTCTGACCCATAGCAATTCTGTGTAGGGTGTCCAAGGAGCGACTGATGAGCTTGAACTGCCAACCTTGCAACTCAAACTGACTTTGCAATCCAGTGCATTAACCCACAACACTACACCAGGACTCTGAGTGAAATTAGTCAATCACAAAAAGACAAATATTGTGTCAGACCAACATTGTAAAAAAATTTTTTAAAAACTAGTAAGTTTTCTTGATAAAAGAAACTCTATGATGGTGACAAGGGGAGAGATGGGAAACTTACTCATGGGATACAAAGTAGATATGCTAACATGGGTAACATAGCAGACAATTTACAAGAGGAAGGTTACCAGAGGAAAGATAACGGCAGCATAAGGAATGCAACAGAGTGAATACAGGTAATGACTGTTAACTTTAAGTTGATACATAGAGGGGATTTTAATCATTGTAATGAAGTATATAATTTTTTGAAGGTAAAGCTGATGATTTGCTCTGTAAAACTTCACTCAATTCACAACAAAAAAATTAAAAAGAATAAAAATGGGAACATCAATACAGATCTAAGGTTTTTAAAAGACACTAATTAAAACTGATGCCAAGAAATTTGAAAACTTAGGTAAAATAGACAAATTTATAGAAATACATTTATTTACCAAAACTGGCATGAGAAAAAAACCTTAATCATAAAAAATCTGCATCTACAGTTAAAAACTTGACATGCCTAAGCAATCCTTATCCAAAATGCATATCCTAGATAGTCTTGGTTTAGAGCTGTAGGATAAGCACTGGATTGCTAACCTCAGGCCAGTGATATAAGCCTCTCCTTGGAGAGTCAAAAATCCACTACAAGGCACTTAACAAATAAAACAAATACGATAGATACATGTATCCTACAAAGTATATAAAAACATTTGTGGTAAGTTTTAAGAGTCAAAAACTGGAAAACAATCCAAATGTTCAAATGAAGAAACAGCAAAATACAGTCAGGAGGTTACCGAATTTTCTTGGTTTCATGATGACATTAACGTCTCAGGAACTGCTTCACAGCACTAAAAGCCAAAAGATGTATCTAGCATTGCTATTTATATAAGGTGGTTGTTGTTAAGTGCCGTTGAGTCATTTCCAACCCATAGCAACCCTGTATAGGTTTCCAAGGAGCAGCTGGTGAGCTTGAACCACCGACCTTGCAGTTCAAACGACTTCACAGTCTGACGGATTATAAGGTAGTTAGGTCCAAACAACCACCAAAATCCAAGTTGCGGGTTTTTTCCCAAAATAAAATTTATTCTTTATATTTGCCTTCAAGTCAGTTCTGACTCAGCGATGCTACATAGGTTGGTGGCTGCTGAGCTCGAACTGCCAATCTTGAGGTTCGCAAACCCATGCTTATTATACAGAGCTACAGTGCTCCCTTTTAATCCATAACTTACTATAAATTTACAATGGTATCTATATATGGGTCTTTTTGCCATCCTTGTGCTTGGTACTGAATAGGACATTTCAGTTTGGTGGCTCTCTGTTTTCATGTACATTTCTTAAATTGGTTATTTGATAATTTCTTTCCCACAATTTCTGTTCTCTCTGTGATTTGAGCTGGGTAAATTTGAATGGGAAAATTTTCACATTTTCCATTTTTTCTTTGCAGTTTATTTTCAAGGAGACTCTCATGAATTATCTATCTACCAACCCCATTAATTTTTTATTTCAGCTATCATACTTAAGACCTTGTGCTTAGATTGATTTCTGCAGAGATCTTGCTCTTTGTGACCAATAGCTTCAGATATATTTCAACATACCATACTTTTGCTTTATTTTTCCTGTTGTTCCTGTATTCTTTCAGACCTCTTCCCTCCCCAGCACCTTCCCAGTGTACTTTGGTCTCGTTCATGTTAAGTGGATGTGTCAATCAGAACTGTTCACAGATATATCAGCCATTGCTCGTGATATTTGCTGTTATAACAAAAAGATTCGCTGAAAATGTCTAATCTTTTCACTCATGAGCAAACAATGGTGTCAGAGTTCCAAACATCACATCTAAAGTCAAGGTAAGAAAATGCAGAAAAAATGCTGGGACCAACATTTGTTTCTTTTATCTCAAAATCTACCCACCTCAGAAAATTCTGCTTTTATTTTATGGGCCTGAATCCCCAGAAAAGTTGGCAGGGAAAATACTTGGTTTCTATCCTGTTTATTTGATACTAAACAGAAGAGACTATGAGAATTTTCAATCTATCATATACAGCGGCTCTCTTCAGATGTAAGGTGCTTCTTAATCATACTTTCAAATTTACAAATAAATTACTTAAAAGATACTTAGAATCTGTGTGTGAGAGAACAGGGAATACCATTTGGTAGGCTTCAATGTATAGCAATTGGAGGGGAAAAAAAACCCAATTTTTTAACCGGAAATGATAACCAAATATCAATATTCAAAGGCTTCTCATGATCATTCACTGTCTCTAGAGAGTCAAAGGAGTCTCGGTGTGGCACTGTAGGATAAGCACTGAACCACAAGGTAGGCAGTTCAAATCTACTAGCTGCTCCTCAGAAACTGTAAACAGGGTGGCTATGATTGGAACTGACTTGATGGCACTAAACAACAACAAAAAGAGTGAAAAAGGACCCTAACTTTTGTTGGATATTTGGGGGGGGGGGAGGTGACTGACAAGGGCATGATATGCAGATTTACACTTAATTTCCTTGATTTCAGCAGAGTAACTCACTTCTCACTCTCCACTTGGACTTAATTTTTCCCAAATCCAGATGACTTCTCAAATTGTCACTTTGTTATTTGACTGTGCAGTCATGAAATTACATAGGGTACCGGTACAAAAACAAGGTCCCTCTTAATCACAGCATTTATTATAACCTAAGTAATGGGCATATTCACTGGCTGAACTTCATCACCACACACCCAATCCTACATCCTACATGAAAGGCATATGAAGCATAACATGTCACTTCACCTGTCACAAATAAGAGAAGAACAATCCTTCTTTATCAGGGTAAACAAACTTTGTAGCAGCTTTTATGCAGTCCACCAAGCTAGCTGTCCTTTTGTAGTTTTCTTGCGTCTGCATCAGTCACCTGTGATTGTTAAGTAGTAAACTGTGGATCCTGCTTTAACCCAAACAAGTTTTTCCATTCTGCAGCATCCAAAACCAAAGACACTGTGCCCAGAAGTTTGTCTAATATTTATTAAAGGTTCTTTTGGAACGGACAATAGCATCCCACAAAATGAAACAATTCCTTCACATTTTATGTCTTTTTTTCAGCAGTTTCTTGTTGAGTGCTTCTGTTACCTAGACTACTTTCTTAATGATCAGAGATAATTAATTCAGTGCTATTTGTTGTCAGCCAGTGCTCAAAGTGACCAAAATCTAACATTGGTCCAATTTCAGGATCCACCAAAACACTCTCCTTCTACTTTCATTTCAGCAATCAGAAATAACTCATCAGTGAGTTGTATATTTAACTTGTTTCTCATTAGTTTGCATTTCTTTACGTATCTTAATGAATAAACTTCTTAGAAACTGGACCTACCATTTCTAAATTCAGGTGGTGCAAATATTTGAGCCCTGGACTACTAACGAAGAGAGGGGTGGTTCAAATCCACCCAGAAGCACCAAAAGAAAGGCCTTCATTTTCAAGGTCACAGCCTTGAAAACCCTATAAAGAACAGGGGCTAGTTGCTGGAGAAGGATATCATGTTGGTAAGGTAGAGGGCAGAGAAAAAGAGGAAGAGCCCTAATGAGATGGACTGGCCAAGAGGCAGCATCGATGGACTCAAGCGTGGCAACAGTAGTGAGGCTGGCCCAGGAGCAGGCCAGTGTTTTGTTCTGCTGTGCATAATAAGGTCGCTATGGGTCAGTACCGACTTGATAGCACCTAACAACAACAACTATGCACATATGGGTCACCATTGTTGTTGTTATGTGCCGTGGAGTCAGTTCTGACTCATAGCGACCCTGTACAGGGTTTCCGGGGTTATAAATCTTTATGGGAGCAGAAAGCCTCATCTTTCTCCCACAGAACAGCTGGTAGTTTCAAACTGCTGACCCTGAGGTTCGCAGCCCGATTCATAACCACTACACTACCAGTGGAGAAGTAAACTCAACTATAACTAGTAACAATTGATCACAGCATATCTGCAGTTCTATACCACTGAGTAATCAAAGGTTTAACCCTACCCTTTCATTCTTCCTCTTCCCAAGTCACATGCTTCAGCAATTCAGGGTTGTTCTGAAAAATCTCACCTTTGATGCTAACAATAAAGTTAAGGAAAGATGCACAAGACAGTCGTCCTCACTTCTGGTTGCAATTCCCTGGAACTTTCTTGCTTATAAGGCTACCTACATCATTTATTAACCTAGTCTAGGTTTGTCTCTTTTGTTGTTTATCATTTGAGAAACCCAGTTCAAAATTTCATTTTATTCTTTAAAGTGTTTTACTACATTTCTCTTTACCTTTATTAATTATTTTCATATTTCTACTTTACTGTACTTTTCTGAAATTCTTATGTAGAATCACCTGGGTAGGAACCACTCGTGACATTCCAAGGCAACTAAAGATAAACTGTCACTATCTCTCATGAAAAATAAGCAAGCAATTCAGCATTAACTTGGTCTACCTGAATTTTGGAGTATGATTATATCTCCCATCCGTAAAATTACCCATTATTGTCAGGTGCCATTGAGTCGATTCTAACTTATAGCGACCCTGTATAGGATTTCCAAGGAGCAGCTGATAGCTTTGAACTGCCGACCTTATGGTTGGCAGTCCAGTGCTTATACTACAGCATCACACCAAGAGTCCAAAATTGCCCATGAGGATGGTGGTTATGTGCTGTGGAGTCGGTTACGGCTCATAGCGACCCTGTATAAATTTTTATGGGAGCAGAAAGTCTCATCTTTCTCCAGCTGAACAGCTGGTAGTTCTGAACTGCTGACTTTGAGGTTAGCAGCCCGCAGGCCATATTTGAATGGAGCCTTGAATAAAGGCAAGCCATGGCAGAATTGTAAAAAGCGGTATCTGTGATCATGTCCTGTGTTATAACTACTACCAGTGCCACCAACCTTACCACTCACCAATCAATCTCTGCCCCTCCAGCTACAAGCTTCTGTGATTCAGATATGATTTTCGAAGTGTTCACAATGGGATTACCCAGCCTGGAGTTTATGTAAAAACATGTATGTGTGTATCACCCAGCAACAAACATTGAGATTTTGAAACAGAAAATTTCCAGATGCCATTGTGAAGTGTCATCGAGTTGGTTGTGACCCATAGTGACCCTGTATAGGGTTTCCGAGGAGCAGCTGGTGAGCTTAAAGTGCTGACCTTACAGTTCAAATGGCTTTGCAGTCCGGTGAATTAACCCACAGCGCCACACCAGGGCTCCAGATGCCATATTAATGTATATGTAACCCATCTGGGAAAGAATTCTTAGCTTTATTAATTTATCATTAATTCATTCTGAATTAATGACTAAAATGAATTAATGACTAAATGACATAAAATAATTCTAAAACCTAAAATACCTGTAATGTTTTGGATGGTGTCAGAGAAAAATTCTTAATGAGGAAGATAGAACCCAAGAGGGTTCCATTTAAAATAAGAAATAGGGGCTTTCAGCAATATGACAGATTAGGCAGACACACTACATGGACTCTATACAAAAAGATACTAGAGAACAAATAAAACAGACAGAGAAGAAAATACTGACATTCAAAACTTCAAAAAAAGGTTAAAGAGCTGGGTGGCATGCTTGAAGGAGAAGCCAAGTAGGAACACTGGGAAACTGATTGGTGAATGGCTGGTCAGACTCAGCTCAACCATCCTGTGAGCAGCTTTGGCAGAAGAAGTAGGCCTGGTCAAGGAAATTCACACAGGCAACGGGAAAGGTGCGATTTCTTCTTTTTCCCCAGGATCCCCTGGTGACCACAGGTGGGGCTAGCTTGCACACTCATCCATCCCCAGGATAGACTCTGTTCTATGGGAGTTCAGAGCCACATGTTTGGGAGCCATGCCAATGTGAGCTAAGGGCCACAGTTGGGCCACTTTGATGTGCTACTTTGATATCTGGATTTGGGTGAGCTTTGCTCCACCCATATCTACAATACCCGCAGAGCCACAAGACATTCAAGTAACCAGTCAACATGCCTCCAGCTTTTTTGTGGGCCTAAAGTGGTTACGAATCGGGCTGCGAACATCAGGGTCAGCAGTTCGAAACTACCAGCTGTTCTGTGGGAGAAAGATGAGGCTTTCTGCTGCCGTGAAGATTTATAGCCTTGGAAAACCTGTACAGGGTCGCTATGAGTCGGAACTGACTCCACGGTACATAACAAAAACAAGAAGCACGAAAATCAGTTCCATCAACGGCCTCCACAAAACAATTCTGGATTGAGTTCCCTGAACATAGATAACATGGAGGCCAATAGAAATTCCATGTAAGGCCAGGAACTCTGCTGTCACAACCACCTTGTGAACTCCTTGAATTGCAAGAGCCCATCAGAAATTTCTCCCCTCCAGGTCCAACAACTACTGTTTTTACAAATAAGACAAACCCGCAATGTCCCAAAAACAACAAAAAATTTTAGTCCACACAAAGAACCAATGACCAAGATGCAGAGACAAAAACCATTTCTAAAGAAAAATTGGTGCTAGAACTACCTGAAAATGAATGCAAGTGAATGACTGACATACCTTTAGAGATTGACATAAAGACTGATGAAAGCAAAGGAGAACACAGAAAAAAACTTTACAAGAATTCAGTAAAACACTACAAGAACAAACTGACATAATAAATGCAAATTTTTACATAATACAAAACCTGCGATTATAAACCTAGAAGATTAATACTAATATTTCAGAAATGGGCAATACACTGAAAGCACAAAGGAGAAGATGCAAAGCAATGGAAGCTCGAATTAGTAGTTTGAAGATAAGTCTCTCAATTGTAGTTTGGTAGAAGAACAATCAGAAAAAAAGAATGAAAAAATCCAAAGAAAGCCTAAAAGTTATATGGGACACCATGAAGAAGAACAAATGAAGAAGAACTTATAGGTGACTATAATTTCACAACAGAGACAATTAAAACCAGAGAGAAAACTGTCAAAAGAGTTGGAAGAAAATGCTCATAACATCATGAAACACAAGAAGATAAGCATTCAAGCAGCTGAACAGACCCCAGGACAGATCCCAAAAGAAAATCACCAAAACAAAGCATAGTCAAACTTTCCAAAATCAAAGACAAGGAAACAATTCTGAAAGCAGCTGGAGGAAAACAAAAAGTTACCCACAAAGAATAAAAAAACAAGGCAAAGCTCTGAGTTCTCAACAGTAACCATGCAGTTAAGAAGGCAACGGAATGACATATGAAAAATCTGAAAGAAAAATATTGTCAACAAAGAATCATACACCAAAGCAATGATATCCCTCAAATGCAATGGCAAAATAAGGACATTTTCTGAGAAACAGAAATTAAAGGAATTTGTAATGACCAACTTTATGAGAATCAACAATATCAGACAACAGTCTGAAATTTCCACACATGACAACACCACACAAAACTCAATCCAGATATAGAAGTATTTAAAGTAAAACAAACCTACAAGATTGGTAGCAGGGAACCAGAGATACCAATTTATAATGAAGTCAACTGCAAAGCAAAAAGAGGGAATAGTGTAGATACGGAACTTCTAAATGGCAAGGAATTCAAGTAGATTTCAAGATAAAATAGACTGTTTTAAGCACCAAAAACATTTTTTAAATTACAGTTCAACCTCAAAGAAAAATATCAGAAAGATTTAGTAGTCATTAACACAACAGAAATGAAAATGACACTTGTCGTTAGGTGCCATCGAGTCTGTACCAACCCATAGCGACCTTATGCACAGCAGAACAAAACATTGCCCAATACTGGGCCATCCTCACTACTGCTGCCACACTTGAGTCCACTGATGCTGGCCACTTGGCCAATCCATCTTGTTGGGGGTCTTCATCTTTTTCTCTGACCCTCCACCTTACCAAACCTGATATCCTTCTCCAGCGACTTGTCCCTCCTGACACAATGTCTGAAGTATGAGACGAAGTCTGACCACCTTGGCCACCAAGGAGCACTGTGGCTGCACTTCTTCCAAAATAGATCTACTGGTTCTTTTGGCAGCTCATGGCACTTTCAATATTCTCCTCCAACACCCTAACAGAAAAGCATCAATTCTTCTATGGTCTTCCTTAATCACTGTCCAGCTTTCGCAAGCATATGAGGTTATTGAAAATACCATGGATTAGGTCAGGTACACCTTAGTTAAGCCTTAAGCTGCCATCTTTGCTCTTCAACACTTTAATAAGGTCTGATGTAGCAGATTTTTCTAATGCTATGCATTGTTTGATTTCTTGACTGATGCTTCCATGAGTGTTGATAGTTGATCCAAGAAGAATGAAGTCCTTGACAACTTCAATCTTTTCTCCATTGATAAGAATGTTGTTTTACTGGTCCAGTGGTGAGGATTTTTGTTTTTACATTGAGATGTAATCCATACCAAAGGTTGTGCTCTTTGATCTTCATCAGTAAATGCTTTAAGTCCTCTTCACTTTCAGCAAGCAAGGCTGTATCATTTGGGTATCACAGGTTGTTAATCAGTCTTCCTCCAATCTTGATGCCACGTTTTTCTTCATAGAACCCAGCTTCTCGGAATATGTGCTCAGCATACAGGCTGAATAAGTATGGTGAAAGAATACAACTTAGTCACACACCTTTTTTCATTTTGAAACATTCAGTGTTGTTCAGTCCACGGCATCGTCTGAATCGGGTGAACCTCTGGAAGCTCTCTGTCAATGTACGCTTGCAGCCATTTCTGAATTACCTTTATCCAAAACTTTACTCACATGGGATATCAAAGAGATTGTCTGATGATTTCCGCATTTTGTTGGGTCACCTCTCTTTGGAATGGGCACAAATACAGATCTTTTCCTATCAGTCGGCCAGATAGTTGTCTTCCAAATTTCTTGGCAGAGATGAGTGAGTGCCTCCTGTGCCATCTCACTTTCTTGAATGATTTCAATTTTTATTCCATCAATTCCTGGTGCCTTGTTCTTTGCCAATTCCTTCAATGCAACTTGGACTTCCTCCTTCAGTATCATTGGCTCTTGGTCATATGCAAACACTTGAAATGGTTGAACATTAACCATTTCATTTTGGTACAGTGACTCTGTATATTCCTTCCATCTTCTCTTGATGCTTTCTGCATCATTCAATAACTTGCCCAGTGAATCTTTCAATAACGAAAGTCGAGGCTTGGATTTTTTCTTCAGTTCCCCCAGCTTGAGAAATGCTGAGCGTGTTCTTCCTTTCTGGTTTTCAGATTCCAGACCTTTGCACATTTTGTTGTAATATTTGGCTTTGTCTTCTTGAGCTGATCTTTGAAATTTTCTGTTCATCTCTTGGACCTCCTCATTTCTTCCATTTGATTTAGCATCTCTACGCTGGAGAGCAAGTTTCAGGGTCTCTTCTGACATCCATTTTGACCTTCTCCTTCTTTCTTGTCTTCTCAATGACTTTTTGGTTTCTACCTGTATAGTGTTCTTGATGTCATCCCACAACTCTTCTGATCTTCAATCTTTAGTGTTTAATGTATCAAATCTGTTCTTCAGATGATCTCTAAATTCAGGTGGAATATATTCAAGGCCATATTTTGGCTCTCGTGGACTTGTTTTCATTTTCTTCAGCTTCAATTTGAATTTGCAAATGAATAATTGATAGTCTGTTCCAGAGTCTGCCCCTGGCCTTGTTTTCACTGATGATATGGAGCTTTTCCATCGTCTCTTTCTGCAGATATAGTCAATTTGATTTCTATGTATTCCATCTGGTGAGGTCCATGTGTATAGTCTCTTATGCTGTCTAAAGAAGGTATTTGAAACGAACAAATCATTGGTTCTGCAGAATTCTATCATGTGTTCTCCAGCATCATTTCTATCACCAAGGCCATATTTTCCAACCACTGATCCTTCCTCTTTGCTCCCAACCTTTGCATTCCAATCACCAGTAATGATCAATATATCTTGATTGCATGTTTGATCAGTTTCAGATTGAAGACGTTGATAGAATTCTACTTCATCCTCACTGGCTTTAGCAGTTGGTGCAAAAATTTGAATAATAGTGGCATTAACTGGGCTTCCCTGTAGGCGCATGGATATTATCCTATCACAGACAGTGTTGTACCTCATGACTGATCTAGGTATGTTCTTTTTGACAATGAATGCAACACCATTCCGCTTCGATTTGTCATTACCGGCATAGTAAACCATGTGGATGACAGATGCAAAATGGCCAATACCAGTCCATTTCAGCTCACTAATGCCTAAGATATCGATGTTTATGTGTTTCATTTCATTTTTGACAACTTATTCAGATTCATACTTTGTACATTCCATGTTCAGATTTTCAATGGATGTTTACAGCTGTCCCTCTTCATTTTGAGTTGTGTCCCATCAGCAAGCAAGTGAAGGTCCCGCGGGCTTTTCTCCCACAGGCTTTACTCCATTCGCATCATCACGGTCAACTCTGCTTTGAGGAGGCAGCTCTTCCCCAGTCACATTTTGAGTGCCCTCCAACCTGAGGGGATTGTTTTCTGGCACTATATCTGACAGTGTTTCTCTGCTATTCATAAGGTTTTCAGTGACTAAATATTCGGAAGTAGTTCCTCTCTCTTTCTTCCTAGTCTGTCTTTGTCTGGAAGCTCATCTGTCCACCATGGGTGACCCTGCTGGTATTTAAAATACTGGTGGCATAGCTTTCAGAATCACAACAACTAACAAGCCACCACAGTACGACAAACTGACAGAGGAGTGGTAGCCGTCTGGTTTAAGTGAACACTAAAAATTTTTAAATGACACTAAACCCCACAAAAAACACTCACCATAGAAAATTATGTGGAACAAAAAAGAAAATCCAGCAGTACCATAAAAAAATGATAGCAACCAATTAAGACATATTGATAATTACACAGAATGTAAGTGGATTAAATGTGTCAGTCAAATGACATAGAGAGCAGAATGGATAAAACAGGATCCTCTAATATGCTGTCTACAAGAGACATCAATCAAAAAGATGGAGACAGCCTAAATGCCTATCAACAGACAGTGGTTAGGAAGGCTGTAGTACACATATACAATGGAACGCTACAAAACACTGAAGGATGATGATGAATCTGTGAAACACCTCACAATATGTTAATAAAGGGAGGACACATTATGCTGAGTGAAACTGATCAATCACAAAAGTGCAAACATTGTATGGGATGAATGTTGTGAAAAATGAAAATAAATTTTTTCTTGATAAAAGAAACACTCTATGATTATTACATGGGGTAGGAAATGATGGGGGAAGAGAAAATTATTCTTGGGGTACAGGTACACAAATATTAACATGGGTGACAGGACAGGCAATATATATCAAGAGTGATACTGGTTAAGGAAAGATGAAGATAGCAGTAAATACTGTTAATTGTTGGTAAACAGAGGTGAGACTGCAAAAACTGTAATGAAGCAAAGTATATGATTTGTTGAATGGAAAACTGATGGTCTGATATATAAACCTTCACTCAATTCACAATGAAAAGCAGGAGATAAACAAAAAGGAAAGGTCTATGCAAGAACAAATTTCTGGGGTAGCAGGAGTTTGAGGAGGTACTTAATGTTTTCATAAACATGTAGCAGCCTGTTTTTCCCTAGGACCAACTCTAAAACCATATGAGGAGCTGTTAGGATCACAAAGCTTGACCAAGCTGCTTCATCTATAGATGGCACTATCAAGGAGTTCTAATATGGCACTATGGGCTAAGTCAGCAGTTCAAACTCACCAGTCACTCCTCAGACACCCTATACAGGGTTGCTAGAGTCGTTATGAGTCGGAACCAACTGGACGACACTTTAACAACAACATTAAGGTGTACATGTAGTGATCCTGTTGGGAAAGAAACCACTCTTGAAGGACGTAAAAACAGTTACCTTATTAAATACTTGAACTCCAACTATAGGAGACCAATGAAGGATATCAATAAAGGCAATTAACTATTAGCAAAATGATCAAGGCAGCAGCGTGGACAGAATGGATTGAAATGGTAAACTTAAAAACAGAGAGACTAGTTGTTAATGTGTTCTAAAAAGAAGAACGCAGGTTTTCAAATCCACTGGTTCTACAATAGCTCATCCAGGAAAAAAAAAAAGAAAGAAGTGTGGCCTAACACATGGGAGAAAAGTATCCAAGATTATGAATTATGACTTGGATATAATTTGTGAAAAACAGAAAAGGATCATGATTAAACTCCTAGAGTATGGGGGGTTAAACACATTCTTTCATGGGAGAAAAAAAGTATACCAACTTCTTTTTCATCCTATCTCTTAACACCAATGAAACCATTCAAAGAACTCATTGGAGCTATGAAAAAGGAAAGCTAATGTTGTTAGATGAGACTATCATAAAACAATCAAAGGTAAGAAATAGCTGTGTTGAAAGTATACCTAAGTTGAGACATTTGAGAGGTGCCTCAAAAAAGAACGACAACAACAAAAAAAAGTTTTACGTGGTCAAGTAAATTTGAGATCGTCCACATACAGTATTCTGCATATCCTATGTTGTTGTTGCTGTTGTTGTTAAGAGCCATCGAGTTCCGACTCATAGCAACCCTGTATAGTTTCCAATGAGCAGCTTGTGGGTTTGAGCCACCAACCTAACAGTTAGCAGCCCAGTTCTTATCCTACAGCGCCACACCTAGACTCTGTGTATCTTATATTCTCTACATAATATGGGAAACAATGAACACAAGAGTTAAGAACAGATCTAGAGTCCCACTTGTGGTTGTTGTTATGTGCCGTGGAGTAGGTTCCGACCCACAGCAACCCTGTACAGGGTTTCCAAGGCTGTAAAACTTTACACGAGCAGAATGCCTCATCTTTCTCCCACAGAGCGGCTGGTAGTTTCGAACCGCTGGCCCTAAGGATCATAGCCCAATTTGTAACCACTACGCTACCAGAGCTCCTTCAAATCCAGGGTCTACCACTTAGTGTGAAACCTTGTAGAGAAAGCTCTCTGTGAATAGGCTCCCTCACCGTTAAATAATGATAACATAATTATAAAGAACAGTACATTACAGGGTTTAAGAAACACATGGCTAAGAAACCCATTTACGTGTGTTTAACCCAACACTTTTCTTTGAAAGTATATTCATAAAACTTGTTTTCATCCATCCAGTAGAAATGGTCTAAAGAGAATACTTTAGAAAATGTTGGACTATGGGTAGACAAGTCCATCTTTTTAACTACAATATATACAGATGCCTTGGTGACTGGGAAATTTATTAGAGGATGTTGATATACAACCGACTAAGAAATCTCAGCACCATTCCAGAATACTTCTGATGCAAAAGATGCATGAAGAGTGAATACTGTTGTGAGGGTAAAACAGGGCTGAAATACAAACTCCAATGTTTATAAAGTTTATAAAGTTTTCATTATAGATTCTGTATCGAACATAAAAGCAGTATATTTACTCACTGATGCTAAAATGACTATAAGGTAGCCATACCCGTGGGAACACTACCTTTTTTTTTTTTTTTTAATTATAAGACTTAAGCCTAAATATCACAGCATACTATTAACTTAACTGAACCAGAGGCATGGAAAGCAAAGAAATAACACAGTGCTGTTCTTACAAACCCAAACACACATAATGATACATTTTAAACAAATATTCATGATAACTGGATTTGAATGTGGAAACCATTACATAACTTACATAACTGCATTTTGTTCTGTTTTTTCTTAAAATTATATTTTAAGAACAGATTTATAATCATAACAAAATTATGGGATGGGTATTTACTTTTTAAAAGGATAATTACATTGATAAGAACTTTTATTTTATTTCCTGGTAAGCAATTATGATTTCTGTACCTATGTTCTTTGTGTTCCAATAGCTGGCAGTCTCTACATGTCAGTCTATCACAAGTTTCACAGAAAAGTTTCAACTGTTCTTGTTTGTGTACGGGACAGAAAACAGGGCGCTGACCAGATGCTCCAACAGACTCTGTAGCAAAATAAACCAAGTAGTTTTAAATGAAATATAAAATGTTGTCTAATTTTGTCAATTTTTATTAATGTTGGTAGCCAACATTTATAAAGAACAAATATAAAATGGTATAGAGGCAAAAGAAGGAGGTTAATAGTAATAATTAAAACTGCTTCTTATCTTACCTGAGACATCTTCTTTTTTCCTGATCAGGTGATCTTTAGTGAATTTTACTCTTTGATGTGCTTCTATACATGTCTTACACAGCCATTCTCCACATTCTACACAAAAGCCAACTGCACTAGCATTATCTTCACAACTAGTACATACCTAAAATAAAGAAGAAATATATACTATCCACATTAAATTTACACAAAAAGAGAAGTTTAAAACAAATCTCATTTAAGCCAGTTTGGAGGCCCAGAATAGAGCTATGCATTTCTAAGCAAGTAAGTAGTTCAACATGAATTAAGGAACAGATTTACTGTTAGGCAAATCGCCAAACCTGTTTTCCTTATTTTCACATTGCTATACCAAGATAGGAATAGAAAGAAAAATTGAGAAGCATACCTGTTCTGATTTCTCATCAGAACTGCTAGGAGCTTCAGACGTATCTTTCACAAAATAATTATCCACAAGGTCTATCTGTCTGCATTCCTGGCGGCATACTGGGCACCGTAATACACCAACTATAATACAAAATGACAACATTAAGAATATTCTTCAGGAATCATTAAGGAAGTCGAGCATGATGTCCACATGGAAATGACTCATTCATCTGTCACAGACAAGACCAAAGAAATTACATCAAGAGCTGAATAAAATAACTTATTTAGTTATACCATAGAGAAAACTGATGCTCTATCTGTTGTTGTTGTTGTGAAGTGCAGCTGAGTCGGTTCTGACTCATATCGACCCTGTGTAGGGTTTCCAAGGCTGTAAATCTTTTTGCAGGAGGCAAAAAGCCTCATCTTTCTCCTACCAAGCCCTATTTAGGAAGAGGAAATAAGCATTAATCAGGAGGAGGGAAAGTCTTCTTTTTTTATTATACTGATATTCTGTGGTTGGCTGAATAAAGACCCCAAAGATATTCAGATCCTAATCCCTGGAACCTAAGGAGCTCTGGTAGCGTAGTGGTTACGAATCGGGCTGTGAACAGCAAGGTCAGCAGTTTGAAACTCCCAGCTGCTCCACGGGAGAAAGATGAGGCTTTCTGCTCCCATAAAGATTTACAAGCTCAGAAACCCTGTACAGGGTCGCTATAAGTCGGAACCGACTCCACAGCACATAACAACAACAATCCCTGGAACCTAGGAATGTTAAAATATAATAAGAACAAAAGTTGTAATTGTGATTAAATAAGGCTCTAATTTAGAGAGATTCTCCTGTGGGACACTAAATGTAATCATAATGATCTTAATGGAGAAAGACAGAGGGATATTAGCCTACAGAAGAGAAGACTCTATGGATATGGAAGAATAGGTTGGAATGACTGATGCATTATGAAGACAGAGGAAGAATACAAGTAAGAAATATAGGTGACCAATAGTCCTGTTTTAGAGCTACAAGATAAGCACTGGACTGGTAACTGCAAGGCTTGTAGCTCGAAACCCACTAGCCACTCCATGGAAACCCTACATGGGGTCGCTATTAGTCATAACAGACTCGATGGCACTCTAAAACAATAGTAGCTAAAATTTTTAAAAGGCAAAAAATAATTTTCTCTTCAGAACCTCCAGAAATGATGCTGGATTTCTAACCTCTAGATCTGTAAGAAAATAAACATGTGTTGTTTTACGCCACCAAGTTTATAAGTAATTTGTTATAACAGCAAGAAGAAACCAATACAAATCTATCTTTGAAATGCTGACTTGGCTCAGAGCTTCTTGAATTCATACTGATGTGGGCAAAAAGAGCATCTGTGCTTTAATCTGCTAGTATTGTAGCACCTAACAAAACAGATAAATTGCTGATAAAACTCGGATGCTAAATTTAAGAACCAAAAAACAGCACCACAATCATGTCAGGCATGGAATTAAGATAACCAAATCAAGTTTTGCCATCAAGTCTTTTCCAACTCAGAGAGACCCTGTATAGAGAGAGTACAAATTAATGCCCTATAGTTTTTGTAAGGCTGTAATCTTTATAGAAGCAAGCTAGTAGATTTCAACTGCAAACCATTAAGTTAGCAGCCAATCACTTACCTAGTGCACTGCCAAAGCTCCTTATAAAATTGAGTATAAAGCATGATACAATTCTCCCCTTTCAACAGGGATTCTGTCACACATCTATGGTCAACTGACTTTTGACAAGAGTGCTAACTCCACTGAACAGAAAAAAATTATCTTTAATACAATGGTGCTGAGAAAATTCCACATGATAATGTATGAGTCAAGATCTAAGCCTAAACCAATTCAGAACAGATCAACGACCTCAACATGCACACCATAAAATTCTTAGAAGAAAATGACAGATTATCAGATACAACAACAAAACACTCTAAACAACAAAAGACAAAATGAAGTACTTTTGCACATCAGAGAACTTTATTAACAAAATGAACAGACAGGCCAAAGACTGGAAGAAAGATCTCAGTAACCATATATTGGATAAATAGCAATAGGTGGCAAGGTTGGTTCAACCTCAAGGTCGATGGCTCAAACTCATCAGTTGCTCCTAGGAAACCCTATACAGTGTGGCAAAAATCCAAAACATACATCCTGGTGTGGAGCTACAGAGTAAGTACAAGACTACAAGGTCAGTTTGAACCACAGGTTGGCTGTTCAAACTCATCAGTAGCTCCTCAGAAACCCTAAACTGGGTCATTATGAATTGGAACCAACTGACAGCACTTAACAAAAACAATCTAAAATATATATCAAACTCATAAAACTTCACAAAAAAGACAAATAGCCAATCAAAAATGCACAAGAAAGGACTTGAATAGACAATACACATCACCACCACCACCACCACACTACCAGAGCTCTTTAGGAGCTTCCTGCTGTTGTTTTTGTTGTTGTTGTTGTTAAGTGCCATCGAGTCTATTCTGACTCATAGTGACCCTGTATAAGGTTTCCAAGGAGTAGCTGCTGAGCTTGAACCACCCACCTTGCAGTCTGATGCATAAGCCCCCAGCCCCACACTTCTTGTTGTTGTTAGGTGCCATCGAGTCAGCACCAACAGAACGAAACACTACCTGATCCTAGGTAAACATCACTACTGTTGCCATGCTTCAGTCTACTGATACTGCCACTTGGCCAAGCCATCTCATTGGGGTCTTCCTCTTTTTCTCTAACCCTCCACCTTACCACACACTGTTGTTGCTGTTATGTGTCGTGGAGTCAGTTCTGACTCATAGCGACCCTATACAGAGTTTCTGAGGCTGTAAATCTTTACGGGAACAGAACAGAACGCCTCATCTTTCTCCTGCGGAACAGCTGGCAGTTTCGAACTGCTGACCTTGCAGTTCACAGCCCGATTCGTAACCACTAAACCACAATGAGATGTATATAACCTCACCTCTATGGAATAGCAAGGATAAAAAAACATAAAACAACAGATGTTGGCAAGATTTTAAAAATTAAGCTCGAACCCTCATCCAATGCTGGTAGTGGTGGTGGTTGTGTGCTACTGAACTAGTTCCAACTCAGAGCAAGTCTGTATAGAGTTTTCGAGGCTGTGAATCTTTATGGGACCAGACAATGCATCATCTTCTTCCATGGACTAACTAGTAGATTCCAACTACTGACTTAGCAATTAGCAGCCCAACTCATAACCCATATACTAACAGGACTCCTTTGCTGGTAGGAATGTAAAATGGTTCAGCTGATGTGAATAAAGCATATACATACAATGGAATATTACATAGCCTTAAAGAGATATGATGTTTGTTTATTGTTGGTCACCAGAGATGGAAGGGAGAGGGAAAGAGAAGCTTCTGTTTGGGTAGTATTGAACTTATGTGGAATATTTTCGGAAAGGATAGCAACGGGGGCACAATATAAAAAAAATAATTAAAGTCACTAAATAATAAATGTGGGAGCTATTGTACTAGTACTGTGCTGCCATGTATGTTCTTAACAATTTTAAAAGGGGAGGGAATTCAGAAATAGCATGCAATTTTGGCAGTAGCTGTTAAGATAAGCACTAGACTGAGAACTACGTGATCAGTGGTTCAAACTCACCAGTCACTCCTTGGAAATTCTATACAGGGTCCCTAATGAGTCCGAACCAAAACCATGGAAAGCATCATACATACATAGACTGGAATATAAGAAGTGTCCCCAAGAATTGTATCATGCACAAACTACAAAATCGTACACAGTAGTTGTTGTTGTTATTAGGTGCCATCGAGTCAGTACCAACCCATAGCAACCTTATGCACAGCAGAACAAAACACTGCCCAATCCTGGGACAACCTCACTACTGTTGCCATGCTTGAGTCCATAGATGCTGCCACTTGGCCAATCCATCTCGTTGGGGGTCTTCCTCTTTTTCTCTGATCCTCCACCTTACCAAACATGATATCCTTCTCCAGTGACTGGTCCCTCCTGACAGTATGTCTGAAGAATGAGAGACTAACTTTACCCATCTCGGCCTCCAAGGAGCACTCTGGCTGCACTTCTTCCAACACAGATCTGCTAGTTCTATGGGAAGCCCATGGCACTTTCAATACTCTCCTCCCACACCATAACTCTAAAGCATCAATTCTTGTACAGTCTTCCTTATTCACTGTCCAGCTTTCACATGCATATCATGAAAAACACAAACATAAACTGAATATATGGGCATGTCATTCTGAAAGAGGTAGGCGTATTAGAGTCTCCCAAAGACAAAACTATATTGTTAAAATCAAATTCCTAATTGTTACTGTTAAGTGCCTTCAAGTACCTTTCAACTCATAACAACCCTGGATAGTGTTTCTAAGGAGGAGCTGGTGGGTTTGAACCACCAACACTGCAATTTAGCCCAGTGCATAATGTTGCAGCGCACCACACCAGGATTTCAAATTCCTAATTATACATCTGAAAATGAAATTTTTTATAATGCAAAATGCATGCAGTGGTATTTCTTAATGGAAACACACAAAAACAATTTCTCAAACCAAGGGACAAAACATATGATAAAGAGAAAAAGAGAACAGACCAAGGAGGAGGCTTCAAAAACTGAACTAAGTGGAACAAAAAAGATGGCGGATTGGGTGGAAGTGCAGTAAAGAGCTCCATCAACAACAACACAGAATACCCCACACCAAGCAGGCTCAGGGGATGGTTCCAAAACTCTGAACCACATGTGAAGGAATATTTAGAAGAGTCGAAGGCTTACAGCTGGGGAATTTGTGGCAGAAGCAAGAAATCTATTGCTTTCAAGTCCGGAACACTCGGTTGCTCCAGGAGCTGCCATGTTGGGTGAGATCAAGTTGGGGAAGGATCAGAGCAGCCAAAGATGCCTGGCAGAACTGCAGATATATATGTGTGGACATTCTTTTCTTTTGGTAGCTGTTCGTTGGTCCCTTGCTGTCTGCACACCTCCATTCTGGTGACTATAGGGGTAACTGAGCTACTGAGCACTCCAGCCACCCCACCCTCAGAGGGTTCTACTTCGCATGTTCACAGATCTCCTTGAAATTTAAAGAGATGGTTTCCAATTAAAACCAAACGGCCACAGCCAGCCCTGAACTGTTTACAACTAGAAACAAGGCCTGAACGGGGATTGTGGAGCGGGACAAGCAGACAAAAAAGGAAATAAGCCAAAAATTAAATCCTAAATTATGTTAAAACGACCAACAGTCGCATCATAAAATTTCTCAAGAAGAGTGAAAAGGGAGACCCATTTCCTGATCACATCTACCTGGAGGCAATCAGAAAGCATAAAAAATACCAAAAATACATACCCATCTAAGTATTAAGGCCACAGATAAACTCTGAATATGCCTAAAAAAAAGAAGCAGATCACTATATCTGCACATGTCCAGAAACGAGATAAAGTGACTGAGGCAAATAAGCTGGAAGTAGACCTACACACTCCATACTGGAAGATGGGCAGGCTTTAGAGATGCCAGAGAAGGAATTCAGAAAAATGATTATAAAATGTATCAAAATACTACACAATGGAGTTGAGAAAAATAAGGAAGACGTCAGGAAAGCACTACAGGAACAATCAAATAAGATAGATACAGCATTGGAAACAATTCAAAACCTATGGAAAGAGTTCCAAACTATTAATAATAGAATATCAGAAATGGACAATAAACTGAAAGGGCAAAGGAGTAGAATTGAAGAGATAGAAGCCAGAACTAGTGAGCTAGAAGATAAATCTCTCAACACTACTGAGATAAAAGAACAAA
>NW_006408603.1:1629406-1634367 GCF_000296735.1 Chrysochloris asiatica | reverse complement strand
TGAAAAAATACAGCCCTGTCGCACATCTTTCTTAATTTTAAACCATTCAATGTTTCCAAGTTCTGTTCAAACAACTGCCTCTTGGTCCATGTACAAATTCCTCATGAGCACAAATAAGTGTTCTGGAATACTCATACTTTGCAATGTTGTCCAAAGCTTGTCATGATGCACACAATCGAAAGCCTTTACATAGTCAATAAAGCACAGGTAAACATCTTTCTGATACTCTGCTTTCAGCCAAGATCCATCAACATCAGCAATGATATCCCTCATTCCACATCCTCTTCTGAATCCGGCCTGAACCTCTGGAAGTTCTTTGTCAATGTATGTTTGCAGCTGTTTCTGTATTACCTTTAGTAGACATCTTCAAATTTTAAACTAAAACTATCCCCCCGAAGTCATCTTTAAACCAGTTAACAGTTCAGTCAAGTAGGTAAAGATCATCCGTCTTAAGCACTATACCATTTCAAAGAATTATTTATATAGGATCAAAATGACAACAGCAACTCAAAGCGTTAGAAGAGTTGCTTAGGTAGTAGTGAGGTTATCTTAACAATGGTAGAATAATTTGGAAGAGGATAGTAAAAATAGTTGCACAACTCGGTACATATAAATGTCACTGAGTTGTACACACAGAAATGGTTGGATTGGTTTATGTTTTCATGTGTTTATGTTTTCATTTTCACCCAGAAAAAAAATTTATAATGAAGAAAAGAAAATCTTATTGAATACAGTTCTACTCTGACACACACACAGAGTCACCATGAGTAACACAGCAACTGGTTACTTAAAATGCTATTCTACTATAAACAAAATAAGAGACTGAACAATCCTAACAGAAATGTAGAAAACAGGTAATGAAGCAGAATGGACTGGTGTTAGTGAATGGCTGTAATGTAACAGATATATAAGTTAGCGCAAAGAAAGTAGAAACTTCAGGTAATTCTCAAGTTTCTGCAGAAGCTAAAGGATAATTACAAAATTACCCAAAATGAAAGGAAAAAAAGCTTTAGCCAGAATGTTTTGAGTGTGCCTTAATAGTTACAGAGCCAAAGAGTGTGGCAAAAACCACTAGCATATAAGTCATAATTGAAATTTTAAGTGCAGTTATGATTACTGAAAGAGAAAAGTATCAAGGAGAGTATCCTTGGGCATATCAACATTTATGGATGAAGCAAAAAGAGCTCACAGATTTAGGAGTGAGCTTCCACTTTCCCTTGTTGTTGTAAGTATTGTAGAGTCAGTTCTAATTGAAGGCAACCCTGTATAGGATTTCCGAGGAGCAGCTGGTGGGTTTGAACTACCAACCTGTGGTTCACAGTCCTGTGCTGATCCTACAGCGCACACCAGGAGTCCTCCCCCTTCTTGTAATTTCCCCTATATCTTAGCACACATGGATAAGCTCTATACAAAATGATTCACAAATATTTTGAGAAGAATGAGCTTCATATTAAGGCTATGTGTGCCTATGTGAGTAAACTTGCATGCACCTTGCATCCCCTCACCCCCACCTTGCCCTGTCTCATAGGAGGGCAGCTGGAATGGCAAAGGTCCAGGAGCCTGAGGCTATCATCATGAACACCCAGGACTTCATGGCTGCATGGTTCAACTTTATTAGAAGACTATCTGAATTTTCACTGGTAGTCTCTGTACCAGGAGAGGACTGTTTATCCAACCCCAGCTGTTTTAGCTGAACAGGTGAACAGTGAAGCTCTGCCTCCTCTTAGAATAACGTCTCTAATTACAATGAATTCAGTACAGGCTATAAGAAACAAGATTTATCACATCTTCCATGACCTGCTAACTTGCCACTACCCAATAACCATACCACAGCTCTCAAACATGACCATGCCAAGGTAATCATGCCCATGAACAGAAACAGAACAAGTATATCCCATTAGAGAAGGTTCAGTAACTTGAGGGAGATGAAGCTGAACTATCAGAATAAGTTTGCTCCTACTGAAGCAGAACTAATGGAAGAAACAAAGCACTTGAGTTTAAAAAGAGAGAGAGAGCGCTCACAGAAATGTAAAGTACACGTTTAAAAAAATCAGAGATGGTGTGCTGGAATTGAATTAGTATCATGTCTATAGTTTAAAACTAATATACAAGCTAAAAATAAATAACAGCTACTACTACACAAAGCAAATTTATAGTCTGAAAAGATGAACTAAATACACATTTTTTAACATGGTTGAGCATAGAAAAATGGATATACAAGCTCATTCAAATCCAATGCCATTCCAATCACATGCCAAATCACAGTGACTCTAAAGGACATGATGGTGTCTGGAGTAGTGCCTTATAATCAGATATTTGAACATTTCTTTACAAATATTCACACTAAGTAGTAGAACTTTGTTGTTGTTGTTGCTTGCCATCAAGTCGGTTCCAACTCATAGCGACCCTGTACAGGGTTTCCGAGGCTATAAATCTTCACGGAAGCAGAAAGCCTCATCTTTCTCCCGCAGAACACCTGGCAGTTTCGAACTGCTGACCTTGCGGTTCAGAGCCCTATTCGTAACCACTATGCTACCAGAGCTCCTTAGCAGTAATAGTAGAACTATCGAGTATAATAGTTTCTTGTCAGTTCAGGTCAGGTTGTTTTTTCATCTTTTGAAAGCCAAACTTACACGGAAAAAACAAAAGCACCATCACCACCACCATCATCCCCAAACTTGGAGGTCGGAATTTGGGAAAGGAAATATAAGCTTTGTCACCTGCTACAGTATTTTTTATTTCACGTTTGTATAGTTTTAGTTTTTCCTTTTTGTTATTGACTGGTATCCTATTTGCTGCATAAACATTTATGACCCTGTGAGTTGTATCCTTCACCATTACATAATATTTATTTTGGTACTGTTTAATGCTATTTGTCTTGAATCAGACTGATCTAATGCTAATACTGCCCCACATCCAGATTAGCTTCATTTGCAGTTTTCTCTATATGTCTGTTTACCAAAAATAGCCATGTTGCTGCAGTGGTTAAGTACTTGGCTGCTAACAGAAAATAGAGGTTCAAAACAACAGCTGCTCAGAAGGAAAAAGATGTGATAAAGCCTGCTTTCATTAAAATTTGTTGTTGTTATGTGCCGTGGAGTCGGTTCCGACTCATAGTGACCCTGCATAGGGTTTCCGAGGCTGTAAATCTTCACGGGAGCAGAAAGCCTCATCTTTCTCATGCAGAACAGCTGGTAGTTTCGAACTGCCGACTTTGAGGTTAGCAGCCCGATTCATAACCACTATACTATATCCTTATACTTACGGATATAGTAGCTCAAAACAGCATCTGAGAGCGAATAAATCCTCACATCAACGATCAATCCTATCCCCTCTTTATACAGGGTTGATAGGGACAACTTAAACATTGGCTACCTAAAATGGGAAGCTATTAAGGCACGAAGTGACACATTTACAAGTTTTCAAGAGGGAGTTTCATTTCAGAGTATGTGGGGGAAGGTAGAATCCTCACTGATGAGTTTTCATCTTGTCTAGACAGGTCTGGTAAAAGGAGATGGGAATAAGTTTCTGATGATTGAATAGTGAGTAATTATTATCATGACTAATTGCTACTATCGCAACTATAAAGGTAGTTTTGTAACATAAAAGGGTCCAGGAATAGAGGACCCTAAGAACCATCAAGGGATTCAAGCATGATTGGAATGTGGGGGCCCATCCAGAAAAGCAGAGACATAAGAGATGGACGCAGAGATGAGGACATGGGAGTGATAGAGCAGCTGAGGACTCTAGACTCATGAAAAGAGAAAGGCTGTGTGCTGACAGCCAGGAGGCAGGCTTGCAAAATGTGCCCTTTGGTTGTTTACGATTCTCTATTCCTGAGTGTTTTTGTGTATATAAAAAAAAAAAAAAAAAAAAAACAGAGAATAGAAGCAGATGCTGTTGAATGATGATGCATGGAGGGGACTGTAATCATTGCAATGACACGAAATACAGTATGTTGAGTGTAAAACTGATGTTCTCCTATAAACTAGAACTCAATTCACGATAAAAACATTAAAGAAAAAACAAAATACTAAGCTCTGATTTCTCAGCAGAAACTATACAAACAATAAGGCAATGGATTACATACACAAAAAGAAAACTGCCAACCAAGATTCACCTACCCAGCGAAGTTGTCCATCAAATATGACGGTGAAATAGGACATTTCCAGATAAACAGAAATTAAAGGAACTTGTTATAACAAGACTAACTTGAAAATAAATACTAAAGGATGCAATTTGGACTAAGAACCAACAATAGCAAACAATCTGAGATTAACACATAAAACACTACCCAGAATTCAATCCAAACGTTGTTGCTGTTGTTGTTAAGTGCCGTGGAGTCAGTTCTGACCCATAGCAACCCTGTACAGGGTTCCCAAGGAGCAGGTGGTAAGCTTGAACTGCCAACTTTGCAGTTCAAACAGCTTTGCAGCCTAGCGCATTAACCCACAGTGCCACACCAGCACAGAAGTAAAGTTAAACTTCTAAGACTGAATATAGGGAACCAGAGGTTATCAATTTATAATGAAGTCAACTACAAAGAAAACGAAAAAAAAAAAAAAAAAAGGAAATAGTGTAAATTCAGAACTTTCAAATGGTGAGGAAATCAAGTAGATTTCAAGATAAAAACAAACCTTTATATGGGGGGAAAAATTAATATATTACAAGATAAACTCAAAGAAAATAAATAAGCCTTCACATCAAAATAGAGGAAAATCAGAATGAATTAGTAGACATTTACAACAGAAAAGAAGAAAGCTCACAAACAAAATTAACTCAATGCAGAAAAGTATATAGGGAACAAAGAAACCAGCAGCATCACAAAAAAATGACAACTATCAATTCATTGAATTATTCAATATCATTGAATAAGGAGGATCGTAGAAGAATTGATGCCTTTGAGTTGTGGTGTTGGAGGAGAATACTGAAAGTGCCATGGACTGCCAAAAGAACCAATA
>NW_006408603.1:1620503-1629233 GCF_000296735.1 Chrysochloris asiatica | reverse complement strand
CCCAACGAGATGGATCGGCCAGGTGGCATCATTGATGGACTCGGGGGTGGCAGCGGTGGTGAGGTTGGCCCAGGATCGAGCATTGTTTTGTTCTGCTGTGCATGGGGTCGCTATGAGTCGGTTCCGACTCGATGGCACCTGACAACAACAACAACAATCAATTCATACCTACTGAAAATTATACTTAATGTAAATGTATTAATATGCACCAATCAAGAGACAAAAAGTAGCAGAATGGATAAGAAAATATCCTTTCAAATGCTGTTGACAAGAAACATGACTTAAACACAAAAACAGACTTTAAAAAAATGTTTTTTCAAAAGATGGGAAAAAAATGTATCAAGCTAACATCAATCAAAACTGCGCAGGAGTGACAATTTAAATCTTTGATAAAGTAGACTTTCATGCAAAAGCCAGCGTAAGAGACAAACAAGGACATTATTTCATGATTAAAGGGATCAAATGAACAGAATAATATAACCATAATAAACATTTATGCCCCCAATGAGAGAGCCACAAAAAAATATAAATCAAACTCTAGTATAACTGAAGAAAGAAACAGACAACTGTACATTAGGAGATTTTAACACACCATTTTTGATGAAGAAGAGAAATAGAAAGAAACTCAAAGACAAATATTTAGTTGGTATATATCCTCAAGAAGAGGTCTGACACAACTAGATATATTCACACCCATGTCTTCTGCAGCACTATTCACAATATAAAAAAGATGCAGACAGTCTAAATGCTCATCGACAGAAGAATGGCCAAACAAACTTTGGTACATACACAGAATCTGCAAAATACCTCACAGCATGGATTAGTCAATCACACAAAAGGACAAATACTGCAGGAAACCACTGTGGTAAAAATTTAGTATGTTTTCTTGCTTAATGAAATATTCTATGATGATTATAGGGCAGATGGGGTAGGGAGAGAGGGGAAAGAAATATAAAGTGAACAGAGGTAAATACTGTTAACTGATAGTACGTGGAGTGGACTGCCATCATAATAATGATACCAAGTGTAAAAATCTGACTGTATAACTGATATTTGTTCTGTAAACCTTCACTAGATTCACAATAAAAAGTTAACAAAAAATATACATATGACATGTGACACCAAGCCATCCTTCCATGGTAGTGGTTATGTGCCCTAGAGTCAGTTACAACTCTATTCAGCTGGGTTCACTAATTTATTGCAATGGCCACATAAAACTCAGACAATACTCATAGTTATGGGATTATTAGGGAAGTTAACAGGTTACAATGTTGTTGTTGTTAAGTGCCGTGGAGTCGGTTCCGACCCATAGCGACCCTGAACAGGGTTTCCGAGGGTGTAAATCTTTACGGGAGTAGAAAGCCTCATCTTTCTCCCGCGGAGCGGCTGGTAGTTTCGAACTGTTGACCTTAAGGTTCACAGCCCGATTCGTAACCACTACGCTACCAGAGCTCACAACAGGTTACAATACAGAATCAGAATTTGCTCCGGGAAACAGCTGTTTCAGTCAGCTCCTGAAAACTGCCCACAGGACACACCAATCCACGATAAGCCGCAGTCTGAAGGCACCTAGTTCTAACTCTGAGGGTCACCAAACCTAGCTCCCCCACTTAAGTGTCTGAAAGCACCCCATTCTACAAGCAAGCTTCCGGCTTTACTTGCTCCCTGGGGTGGGAAGCCCACTGCTGTCTTGTGCTCTGGTTCTTAGTTCTGCTGCTTCTCTGCCATTCCTCCAGCATGACAATTTTCTGTCTCTGGGTACGTTGTTATTGTTGTTAAGTGCCATCGAGTGGGTTCCAACCCATAGCGACCCGAACAGGGTTTCCAAGGCTGTAAATCTTTACGGGAGCAAAAAGCCTCATCTTTTATATGTGGAGCAGCTGGTAGTTTTGAACTGCTGACCTTCCGGTTCACAGCCCGATTTGTAACCACTACGCTACCACAGCTCCTTATCACTGGGTATAAGAGGTTCAATTTGCAGGGAACTCAGGATCCAAAGGATGTGCTCCCCTTGCAGCTCTTCTTCTTTGATGGCAGTGAGATCCAAACCACTACCCAACCTCCCCAATCCCTTACTGCTTCTGAGATGGTTAATTTGATAGCCATGCTAGGGTTTCAAGTTTTTTCTATTACACTGAATGGTGCTAACATTCACAGCTGAATCATGTCAACTTATCAGTATCTTCTTCCATCTTCTCTTATCCAGACCCAGCAGGGACAGAAACACTGTTAAGTGGGAGCTATAGACTATGGCTGTAAGGGACATTAAATAATTCACCACACCACAAATACCAATCCTTAGGGATTTTAGGAAATACTGCATACATTAATATACATACAGTCTAACACAGAGTACTCAGAATATATTGTTGTTATTGCTATTAAGTTCCATTGAGTCAGTTCTGATTCATAGCAATCCTATAACAGGGATTCCGAGGACCGACTGGTGACTTTGAACTTCCAGTCTTATGATTCAAACCGACCTTGCAGTCCAGTGCTTATCATCGTACAGTACCAAACCAAAACTCCTAAAAGATATTGTTGTTGTTATTAAGCACCGTGGAATCAGTTCTGACTCATAGTGACCCTGCACAGGGTTTCCAAGGCTGTAAATCCTTACGGGAGCAGAAAACCTCATCTTTCTCCCACGAACAGCTGGTAGTTTCAAACTGCCGACCTTGAGGTTAGCAGCCCGATTCATAACTACTATGCTGCCAGAGTTCCTTTAAAAGATATTGGTGGTGGATATGTGCCGTGGAGTCAGTTCCGACTCATAGCGACCGTGTACAGGGTTTCCGAGGCTATAAATTGTTATGGGAGCAGAACGCCTCAGCTTTCTCCTGCAGAACAGCTGGTAGTTTTGAACTGCTAACCTCGCAGTTAGCAGCCCAATTCATAACCACTATTAGCCATTATTAAAATTATTAGTTAATACATTCCTCCTCACTGTTAAACGGAACTTTCTGCAATTATGAAATTTATGCTATACAAGGAGGCTTCAAAAGATTGTGGCAAATTCCATTACCTTTTAATTACATTTTCCCATGAACTTTTTTGAAGCCCTGTATACAGCCCTGTATGCCACAACACATGGCAAATGAGCAATTAGAAGGCGACATGTATAAAACTTAAATATGTATAATGGCTAGTGGCTATGGTACAGAACAGTGAGTACAGTTTAAGAAAACACAGAATACAAGAGAAGTTACTTTTTTGTTTAAAACAATTTGGCAGCAAAACGGCTGGCAAACTCCCAGAAATGGCAAAACGAAAAGCAAACCCTCTCTCTAGGATCAAGTATAAAATTTGGCTAAATTGTCCAAATACACCTATTTAAGAGCACTGGAATCAACTTTGTTGTTGTTGTTAGGTGCCATCGAGTCAGTACCAACACACAATGACCTTATGCACAGCAGAACGAAACAATGCCCAATCCTGGGCCAACCTCACTATTGTTGCCGCACTTGAGTCCATCGATGCTGACACTTGGGCAATCCATCTCATTGGGGGCCTTCCTCTTTCTCTGACCCTCCACCTTACCAAACATAATATCCTTCTCCAGCGACCGGACCCCTCCTGACAATATGTCCGAAGTATGAGAGACAAAGTTTGGCCATCTTGGCCTCCAAGGAGCACTCTGGCTGCACTGCTTCCAGAACGGATCTATTAGTTCTTTTGGCAGTCCATGGCACTTTCAATATTCTCCTCCAACACCATAACTCAAAAGCATCAGTTCATCTACGGTCTTCCTTATTCACTGTCCAGCTTTCACATGCATATGAGATTACTGAAAATACCATGGCTTGGGTCAAGCGCACCTTAGTCCTCAAGCTGACATCTTTGCTCTTCAATACTTTAAAAAGGTTTTGTGCAGCAGATTTGCTTAATGCAATACACATCGTCTGATTTCCTGACTGCTACTTCCATGAGTGTTGATAGTTGATCCAAGAATAATGAAATCCTTGAAACGTCAATCTTTTCTTACATTAGACAAAATAAGAAGTGATTACAAAAAAAAAAAAAGCTGCAGTTTCAGATATGAACACCAGGAACCACTGCCCTTCTTTCGAAAGGATGCTTTCATGACCTCCAAATCCACCCCAAAAGTCTACTCGGCAGGAGTAGTAGTTTTATGAGTGGGGCTGACCATAAAAAGAGCAGCTTTTGCTGCCAGATAGAGCAGAATCAATTTGCGTGGCAGGGGGAACCAAAACCAGCATTGATAGCTAAAAGATCTGTTTTCAAAAAAACAGGCTTTGCTATGCTAAGACTGCAGTCACAGTTTAAGCAAGCAACAGACCAACCAGAAAATTAACAGCAAAATCAATGAAATGGGAGATTCAAAGAAGGGTCTGAGATAGGCTCTCCACACATCCCTGGGTAACTGGGAAACAACCAACACATTCCAACATGACCAAAGAAATTCTAGTAAAAATTAAAAGACAAAGCAAAACTGAAAACAAGGCTACAACTTTGAATGTGCTGCCAACCCACAGGGACCAATCAGCAGTGCTGTTGCTGTTAGGTGTCATCAGGTTGGTACCAACTCATGAAGACCCTATGCACAACAGAACAAAACACTGCCCGGTCCTGGGTCAACCTCACTATTGTTGTCACGCTTGAGCTCACTGATGCTGCTACTCTGCCAATTCATCTCGCTGGAGGGGGTCTTCCTCTTTTTCTCTGACCCTCCACCTAACCAAACATGATATCCTTCTCCAGTGACTAGTCCCTCCTGACAATATGTCCTAACTATGAGAGACGAAGTTTGGCCATCCTGGCCTCCAAGGAGACCTCTGGCTGTACTTACTTCTTCCAGAACGGATCTATTGGTTCTTTTGGCAGCCCATGGCACTTTGAATATTCTCCTCCAACACCATAACTCAAAACCATTAATTCTTCTATGGTCTTCCTTATTCACTATCACTTCCTTATTCACTTCCTTATTCACATGCATATGAGGTTATTGAAAATACCATGGCTTGGGGGATTGTAACCATGGCAATGAGACGATATACGATAGAATGAATGTAAAACTAATGTTCTCCCATGTAAACTATCACAGAATTCACAATAAAACAATAATAAAAAAATTAAAAAAAATTTCAAATGGAAAAAAAAAAAAAAAAATACCACGGCTTGGGTCAGGTGCACCATAGTCCTCAAGCTAACATCTTTGCTCTTCAACACTTTAAAAAGGTCTCCTGCAGCAGATTTGCCTCAAGCAATACATCCTTTGATTTCTCGACTGCTGCTTCTGTGAGTGTTGATAGCTGATCCAAGAAGAATGAAGCCCTTGACAACTTCAATCTTTTCTCTGTTGATAATGTTGTTTATTGGTCCAGTGGTGAGAATTTTAATTTTCTTTACATTGAGATGCAATCCATACGGAAGGCTGTGCTCTTTGATCTTCATCAGTACTTTTCACTTTTCAGCAAGCAAAGTTGTATCATCTGCATACTGCAGGTTGTTAATGAGTCTTCCTCCAATCCTGATGCCATGTTTTTCTTCATAGACCCCAGCTTCTCAGATTATCTGCTCAGCATACAGGCTGAATAAGTATGGTGAAACAATACAACCTTGTCACAAACCTTTCCTAATTTTAAATCACTCAGTATTCCTATGTACTGTTCGAGCTGCCTATAATGCCCAATTACTGGCTGACCACTAAGCTATATAGATACAGGATCAACCTCTAGGAACACAGGCTTCTCAGATTACATGCTCTGCATACAGAATGCATATGGTAAAAGGATGCAACCTGGACAAACAGTATTTTTCTGATTTTAAACCATTCAGTATCCCCTGGTTCTAGCTGAACAAAGGCCTCTTAGTCTATGTATACAGGTTCCACATAAGTTCAATTAAGTGTTCCAGAATGCCCATTCTTCACAATGTTATCCAGTTTGTTATGATCCACACAAATACCTCTGAATAGTCAATAAAACACAAACACCTTTATGGTATTTTCAGCCAGGATCCATCTGACATCAGCAATGATACCTCTGATTCCAACACCAACAGTTGGGTTGGTGTACTTCTGCAACCATTTTTTTTTTTTTTAAACAGCAAATATCTTCAACAAAATTTTACTTGGATGTGATATTAATCTTATTTTATAATTTCTGCATTCTGCCAGGTCACTTTTCTTTAGAACTGGGCACAAATATATGGATCTTTTCCAACCAGTTGCCTAGATAGCTGTCTTCCAAATTTCTTGGCATATAAGAGAAAGCACTTTCACATAGCACTGAATATTAATGACCAAAGACAAGAGTTGTGGGATGACATCAAAAACATCATACATGAAGAAGGGAAAAGGTCATCATTAAAGACAGGAAAGAGAAGACTTAAATGTCAAGAGATTCTGAAATTAGCTCTTAAGCACAGTAGATAAGACAAGCAAAAGCTGAACAGAAGATTTCAAAGGCCAGCTTAAAAAGACAACGTGAAATAATTACAATGAAATGTGCAAAGTCCTAGAGTTAGAAAACCAAATGGAAAGAACATGACTGGTATTTCTAAAGTGGAAACAAAAAAAGAAAAATCAAGTCTCAAGTTGAAATACTGAAAGATACAGGGTGGGATTTCAGTGACACAGGAAGGATCAAAAGACAATGGAAGGGATACACAAAGTAACTGTACCAGTCCACAAAGACAATATTCTACACATCCTACTTTGGTGAGTAGCACCTGAGATCTTAAAAGCTCATGAACAATCATTGAAGGTACAACTGTTGATCTCTTCCTGTTTGGAGGAAAGAAGAGTGATGAAAATTGAAGACACTTGAAAACAATCAGTCCAATACATTATACACTAATGGACCATGTGACATTAGTCTCCACAATCATGAGTTCAGAAAAACTAGATGGTACCCAGCTTCCACTACCAATGGCTTTAAAAGGAATTACATTAGAAGGTCCTGGATAGAGTGGGAGAAAATGTAGAGCAAAACTCAAATTCATAAAAAAGACCAAGCTTTCTGACAAGACTGATGGAACCCTTGTGACTATGACCTTTGATCACTCTGCAGGTCTGGAACTGAACTAACTATATAACTAACCCCTGTGGCTCAATTTTCAACCAATAGACAGACATAAAGGAGCAAGAACAACACTAGTGAGGTACACATGCCATAGAATGGGCACTTATTCGAGATCTAAAGGGTAGTATTTACTACGTAAGGATAAGATTCAAAAAAGGAGCTCTGGTAGCGTAGTGGTTATAAATCGGGCTGCGAACATTAAGGTCAGCAGTTTGAAACTACCAGCTGTTCCATGGGAGAGAAATGAGGCTTTCTGCTCCCGTAAAGATTTACAGGCTCCGAAACCCTGTACAGGGTCACTATGAGTCGGAACCGACTCCACGGCACACAATAACAAAAAGATTGAAAAAGGGTGGGGAAAGAAGGCATTATGGAAACAAGGAACACAGGGAGGAAGTGGGAGAAGTGATACTAGAGAGAGGGGATTGCAATCACTGAGATGGAATGAAGAATATGATTGGTTGAATGTTAACAATGATGATCTACTTTGTAAACCTTTACTTAATTCACAATAAAAACAATTTTTTTAATGTAAATTTACCAAAAAGAACTACTCAATGTTTAAACATTTCAGGAGGTAGCATAAGCTCAAGAACCAGTGGTACTGAAGGAAAAGGTTCAAGTATCACTGAAAGCACTGGTTAAATTTTAAAAGAAAAAAAAGCAGACGACTCCAGAAATTGACAGACTACCAATGGAGAGGCTTTAAAAAAACAAATGCAATGATGAAAGTACTCATTCAGCTATGCCAAGAAATGTGGAAGTCAACTACATGGCCAAGCAACTAGAAGAGATTTGTATTTGTGCCCACCCACTCAAAAGAAAGATGGCAAAATGAAATGCAGAAACTCTTGAACAACAGCATTAATATGATGTGACTAGCAAAATTCAGCAGATAATTCAAAAAGTTACAACCATGTATCAACAAAAAACTGCCAAAAGTTCTAGCGAAATTCAGAAAAGAACATGGAAGAAGGGATAACACTGCTTATGTCAGATGGATCTTAGCCAAAAGCATTGTTGTTAAGTGTCCTCAAGTCAGTTCCGACCCATAGCAACCCTATATATAGGGTTTCCAAGGAGCGGCTGGTGAGCTTAAACCACAGACCTTGCGGTTCACACAAATTTTGCAGTCCAGCACATTAATCCATAGCGCCACATCAGCCAAAAGCATAGAAAACCAAAAATATGTTTACCTGTGTTTTACTAACTATACAAAGGCACTCAACTGTGTGAATAACCAGAAAACTTAACTATGCTAATATTAAATCAACACACAGAGGATGAGGAAGTCATTCAAAACAACAGTATCCTTTCATGGCTAAAAAGTAATCTAAGAAGCTGGACTATATGAAGAAGAATGTGGCATGATAATTTGAGAAAGACTCATTAAAAACCTGGGACATACAGATGATATCATTTAGTTTACAGAAAGTGATGTCCTGAAGCACTTACTGATAAAATCAAGACTGGTGGTGGTGGTTGTGATGGTGTGCAGTGGAGGTGATTCCGACTCATAGCAACCCTGCATAAGGTTTCCAAGGCTATAAATCTTTATAGAAAGCCTCATCTTTCTCACTGGTAGATTCAAACTGCTGACGCTGAGGTTAACAATCTGACTCATAATCACTATCTTCCCAGAGTTCCTTAAAGTCAAAACCACAGCCTTCAATATGGATTACTT
>NW_006408603.1:1616318-1619932 GCF_000296735.1 Chrysochloris asiatica | reverse complement strand
GTTAAATTTTTCAATATATTTGGGTCCACCTTCAATGAGGTCCCGGTGTGGTGCTGTGGGTTAATGTGCTGGACTACAAAGTAGGTTTGTGCTGCAAGGTCAGCAGTTCAAGTTCACCAGCTGCACCTATACAGGATCGCTATAAGTCAGAACTGACTCAAAGGCACTTAACAACATCAATGCCCACTGCAGTCAAGAAATCTAACGAAGAGTTGTACTGAGCATCTGCTGCAAAAGATCTTTAAAGTTGTTGTTGTTGTTGTTGTTTTTTATGTCACTTTAATAATTAAGATGTGTCTGACCAAAACCAAGGTCTTTTCAATTGCCTCTTATGCATAAGACATATTTGATATGTACTGTTGGCAAAGAATACTGAATATACCATGAACTGCCAGAAGAACAAATGTTTTTTCAGGAAGTACAGTCAGGATAGAGACTTCATCCTGCTTACTTTGGATACATCATCAGGAAAGATCAAATAGCTAGAAAAAGATAACATGTTTGGTAAAAGGTCAGCAAAAACCAGAACACCCTCCATGAGATGGATCAACATAGTAATTGCAATCATGGGCTCAGGCATACCAACAGTTATGAGAACGGCAAAGGACCAGGCATTGTTTTATTCTGTTTATCAGAAAATCTCTATAAGTCAAAGATTAGTATAACCTCATGGCAACAAAGAACAACAAAGTCAGTATGTTGTTCAAAATGTTGATAAAGACAAAATACTCACCACTTCACACTTTGTTGTTATGTCATCGAGTTGGTTTCAGCTCCTAACGACTGTGTATAGGGTTTCCAAGGAGCAGCTGGTGTGCTTGATTTTGAACCCCCAATACTGAGGTTCAAACCGAGCTTGCAGTTTACCACATTAACCCACAGTGCCACACCACAACTCCACAATTTAGAGATTTGTAAATTTAAACAAGAAAAAAATGATCCTCTCTTATTCCAAGACTTAATATATATTGTTATGGATTGAACTGTGTTCCAAAAAATTTGTGCTGTAAACCCATGTTGTTGTTGTTAAGTGCTGTCGAGTCGGTTCCGACCCATGTTGTTGTTGTTAGTGCCGTGGAGTCGGTTCCGACTCATAGCGACCCTATACTGGGTTTCCAAGGCTGTAAATCTTTACGGGAGCAGGAAGCCTCATCTTTCTCCTGTGGAACAGCTGGTAGTTTCGAATTGCTGACCTTGAGGTTCGCCACCCGATTCCTAACCACTATGCTACCAGAGCTCTCTAAACCCCTGTAGCAGTAGATGAAATCCTATCTGGAGAAAGGATTTTGTTATGTTCATGAGATCATAGAAAATTAGGAAATGTCTTAAGCCACTCACTTTTTTTGTTTGTTTAATGTTTTATTGTGAATTATGTAATAGTTTACATGGGCAAACATTAACTTTATATTCATCCTATCATATATTGTTTCATTGCCATGGTTACAATCCCCTCCATGCATCATCAAACAACCAAAGGGTATACCCTGCAAGCCTGTCCCCCCTGTCATCAGCACATAGCCCCTCTCCCTCTCTGGGTCTAAAGTCCCCAGCTGTTCCCATCTCTCCACATCATCGTGTCTGCCTCCATCTCAGGTGTCACTGCTTCACTAAGTAGGGTCCTGCTCTCCACTCTTCTCCCTTCATGGTCCCAGGGACCTCCGCTCCTAGGCTGAAAAGTTAATCACTCCCCTCCTTGCTACAAAACGTCTACCTTTACATTTTCAACCCTCACAATCAGTCTTGATAATTATTCACTATTGTATAACAAGAGACCTATCTGCCATCTCCTTTCAATGCATGAGCCCTGCCCAGAGAGACAGGATACAACTCAGTGGAGATTCTATCTTCCTCCAGGAACTCTAGATCTAGTCTCCCTCTTGAAAGCTTGTAAGCCAGTCACTTCTTGCCTTTGTAGCTCCCCCATTTTGGATAGCCAATGTCCAGGTTTCCCATCCCTGTCTACTCTGTGTAAAGAGGGGGTGGGAATGATCCTCGCTGTAAAGATATGTTCCCTCTTTTGAGCTACTGCATCCATAGGTGTAGCTCAAGTTCATCAAATTCTATCAGATTACTCTTTTTTTCCTCTTTTCTTCTTCTAGTTGAGCTCTGATCTTCCAGTCATTGAAGCCAGATCAAGTGGGTATTATATGCAAGTGTGGGTGTTCTTATGCAACTTATCAGCTGGACACTTCACTCTCCACTCTAGTCCTCTGTGGCTATGTCACTGACTCTGGGCCCAAGAGTCCCCAGGTCTTGCCACACTGGTGGCCAACCAGGTCTCCTCCCAGGTTCACAAGAGTTTATTGAACGTTGTAGGGCTTAGCTCGCAGCTTCACTGCTGTTTTTCCCTCACTGCTTGCAGCTTCACTGCTGTTTTTCCCTCACTTCCCCTCATCGGTGATGAACAGGGTCACCAATCAGAGTGCGTATTCCCATTGAGTCTTAGTCTTGGAAGGGGGTTTGCCCTGAGGGAACCCAACCACTTGCCTTGATGTCTCTCCTGGGCAAGCAACTTGCTTGTTCTTGTAATAATCAGTCGGACTACCATTATTGTTTTGTATTTTTCCTGTTGGTCTTTCTTTCAAGAAGTATCTTCTGTTCTAGCTGCATCAGGTTGGTCTGCTTGTCCTTTCAAGTGGAAATTTCCCACCTCAGAAGATTCTGGATGCTGTTCAGGATTCCACTTATGGTCTTATGTAATGCAGAGGCTCCGCAGGAAACCTCCCCTTCACTGGGTACATTGTAGCCCCATTTTAGGTATTCCAATCAGTTATAGACAGAAGACAGACTTACAAGCTTTCTATGGTGATATTTCTGGCTAATCCTTTCTCTCCCCCTCAAGTTTATTTTATAATGGTATGCAAGGAAAACCAAAATTCAAAAGACAGCCTAGCATCTTAACATTATTTCCTCCCTTTTCCCCATTCCAACTATGTCTCAATGTCTGTATCCCTGAGCCCTGTTGTTCCAAGGTTGTGCATACATCATTATTTATCTCTGTCCCACTTAGCCCATGCAGACCTAATTGTTTTCCAGTCCGCTTTATTCTTCATACCCCTCCCCTTCTTGTGTATTGCCTCCCTTTCTAGCCCCCAAACTTTCCTGTGTCTATTTCCTGCCCTGTGCTCCACCTTCCCCTTCCTCCCCTCAACCCACTCTCCCCCCATCCGAGTAACCAGAAAAGAATCCCGCCCCCCCCTTTAGTATGGGTTCTTTTTCTTAGTCTTTTATGGTAGTGGTCCTATGCAGTATTTCTCCTTTTTGTGACTGGTGTGGCGCTGTGGCTTAATGTGCTAGACTGCAAAGTCAATTTGAACTGCAAGGTTGGTGGTTCATGTTGACAACAATACAACATTTTCACTCAACAAAGAGTCCTAGTGTGGCACTGTGGGTTAATGCACCAGATTGCAGAGCCATTTGAACTGCAAGATCGGCAGTTCATGCTCACCAGCTGCTCCTCAGAAACCCTACATAGGATCGCTATGGGTCAGAACTGACTCGACAGCACTTAACAACAATGTCCTCATGGTTCATCCATTGTTATGCCCAGAATTCAGGGTCCCCAAAGACCACCCAGGAGCCGTGTACCAATGCAAATACATAAGGGTTGTTTA
>NW_006408603.1:1597281-1615728 GCF_000296735.1 Chrysochloris asiatica | reverse complement strand
TGATGGGCACTTAGGCTGTCTCCATCTTTTTGCTATTGTAAATAGTGCTGCTATGAACATTGGTGTGTATATATCTGGCTCGTATTTCTTGTGGGTAAATACCAAGTAGAGGAATTGCTGGATCATAATAAGGTATTTCTACTTCCAACCTTCAGAGGCAGTGCCATATTGCTTTCCAGAGAGACTGGAACATTTTGCAATCCCACCAACAATGTAGGAGGGTCCCATTCTCTCCACATCCTTGCCAGCATTTATTGTCTTCTAGTTTTTTGCTCCCGTAAAGATTTACAGCCTCGGAAACCCAGTAGGATAAGCATCAGACCACAATGTCAATTTGAACCACAAAGTCAGTAGTTCAAATCTACCAGCTGCTCCTTGAAAACCCTATACAGGGTTATGAGTTGGAGCAGACTCGGCAGCACTCAACAACAAAATGTGGTGCTGTAGGATAAATATTGACCTGCTAACCAAAAGATAAACAGATCAAACCCACCTGCCACTCATCAGAAACCAACTCAATGGCATTTAACAATAAGCCTTATCTAAACTATGACAAAATAAATTTGTGTTTGTTAATGCCACCACCTACTTGTGAATTTGTTTTAACATCACAAGATACCTAAGATATCTCAATTGTTGTTGTTGAGTAGAGCTGTCGAGTCAGTTCCAACTTATAGTGACCCTGTCTGTATATAGGATTTCCAAGGAGCAGCTGGTGAGTTTGAACCACTGACCTGTGGTTCAAGCCAACCTTGCGGTCCAGTGCTTTATCCCACAGTGCCACACCAGGACTCCAGTACTGGAGAAAGAGAGAAAAAGCAAACAACTTAGACATATATCCACAGAGGGGTGTATACTATGCTACTTTACACACATTTTTAAAGTATTATCAAATTCATACAAACACTTCCAGAGAACAGAAAAACATTCTTGGCTAGTTTTATCAGGCCAGCATGACCTTCATATCAAAACCTTAACAAAAGACATTATGAGAAAGGAATATTACAGGCCAATCTCAATCATGAGCATGAACTTAAAATTATACTGTTATTGTTGTTAAGTGCCGTCAAGTCAGTTCTGACCCACATCAACTCTGTATAGGGTTTCCAAGGAGCAGCTGGTGAGTTTGAAGCACCAACCTTACAGTTCAAATGGTTTTGGAGTCTGGCGCACTAACCCACAGTGCCACACCAGGAAGGACTACTGAGTAAATCCAACTTTGGTCATCATTTATTTCCTTTTTTGTTGTTGTTAGATTTAGCTAGTTTATACTTTGTATACAATACAAAAATTGTACACAAAGTATAAAATAGCTATATCTAGAGCAAAATATAAAAAGAAAGTACATGATGACCAAGCTGGATTTATTCAGGAATATAAGACTGATTTAAAAAAAGAAAAGTAATCAACATTAATGAAAATTAGTAAGGAATTTTTAACAGGTTTGTTGCAGACCGTGTAAAACTGGTCAGAAGTTCGAGGCCCACTGGGTCCGAGTGTTGCAGACAATGCAGGCCACAGGCTCTGAGGAAAAAATTCTGGCCACCGGGCAGTCATAACAAATTGTTTTTCATCTTAGTGTTCAGTTATGTTTTTTATTTAATTCCAAACATGAGCCCTTCATATCCACAGATAAATGTAAGGTTAAACCTTTCTCCAAAGGATTAACTGAAAATAGTTTAGCTACTTCCCGGTTCTTTGTTCTATAGACAAAAAAGCTATCCTCCCTAATCCTTTTCCAGGTGCAGCCCATTCACCTGGGCGGCTCAAGTCTTCCTGCAAACCTGGCTCAGGAAGCCAAAACAGCGGGACTCCACCCAAGCCTTTTGTTCTTCCCTCTCACCTTCCCCCAACTGAGCTCAGGGGCTATAGATATGTTAATTGAGCCTGAGAAACCAAGTTGCGGGCCTGGGATTCGAACCTCGGGCCTGGGATTCGAACCTCGAAGTAAGATGTAAAGGGACCTGAATGTCTGGAAAATTACTGATGTTAGCTGTACCTTGTCTTAGTCCCTCCCAGCTTGGTGTGAAGCTCCTCCCCTAAATAAAACAGAGACGCAGGCCAGCCCAGGTGTGCATTATAAGTTGGAGGGCATGCAGTACAGTTTGCAGGGCAATGAGTTGCTGCCTGCAGAGGCCACGATGCCTGTAGTCCCAAGTCTGCCCACCAGTGATGCAACCACCCTGGTTTCGGGGTGCCTCTTTGTCCCCCTCCTTTTGTCTTTCTATGTATTCTTTTGCTATCCCTATTGCCACTGGATCTCCCCTCCTCGTGAACCAAACACTCGTGAACAACACCACTATGTCGAGGCCAGTCCCTGACACAGGTTCAGTTGAGAAAAAGCACTAGATAAAATTTAATATTCACTTCAGATAGGAAAAACAAAAACAAAACAAGAAACTAGTAATCAATGAGCACTTTCTTAATGTGATTATAAAAGGTTAGCTATATAAATATTTTTAATTGCAACAAACATCATACTTCATAGCGATATTAACAGGGACTTTTCAGATTAAATTTAATCTATAGTTCAAATTTTAGGACTTGATCCTAAAGAAACAGCATCTTCCTATATATTTCTCAGACATCAAGAACAAGGTAATTTTATTTATTGAATGTTACTATGTAACATTGTTCAGTGCAGTGAGATAAGAAAGGAAAAAATAAAACTGAAAAGCATAGGATAAAAACAGTGATTTTATATGTTTAAAATCCAAAAGAATTATGTGAAACTTTTAATTTAGTGGATTTTGCCAAATTTGCTTATTAATAAAGAAGTTCGGTTTACAAATACCAATTACGTCTATAAAGCCACAAGAAGTTTTTAATTTGTAAACCTATCTTTTATTGATAAAACCAGAAGATAGGAACTAGAAATGTTAACATAAGATGGGAAATCTTTATTTACGAATTGGACTGCAAACCTTAAGGTCAGCGGTTCGAAACTACCAGCCGCTCTGCGGGAGAAAGATGAGGCTTTCTACTCCCGTAAAGATTTACACCCTCGGAAACCATGCACAGGGTCGCTATGGGTTGGAACCGACTCAACGGCACTTAACAACAACAAATACGTAACAAGATTTTTGCCAGTTTAATGTTTTTTACAGGTACATTTCAATAACATACGCATGTTACTGGTGTGGTGCCGTAGGATAAGCACTTGGCCACAAGGTTAACAACTCAAACTCACCAGTCACTTCTCAGAAACTCTATACAGGGTCTCTGTGAGTTGGAACCAACTTGACAGCACTGAACAACAACATTCAATATGCTGTTCAACCATCACCATCATCATGTTTCCAAATTTTTCCATCATCCTGAACAGAAGCTTAGTGTTCCCTAAACACCAAGTCACATTCCTATCTAACTTGTTAATAAACTTTGGTATCCGTATACATGTCTACTTCAGGTATTTCATATAAATGAGACTATATAATTAATATTTGTCCCTTTTGTGATTGACTTATTTCACTTATTTCAACGTGTTTCCAACGTTCATCCATGTTAAAGCATGTTATCAGGACCTCATGTCTCTTTTAATGTAATATATTTTGTTTATCCATTTATTTGCTGATAGACAAGATGTATAATCTTAGTACTTCTTTTACACCCTCTAGGATGGCAACTGGGCTCCCGGTATGTGCTATAGGATCAGCACTGGACTGCTAACCCCAAGGTTCACAGTTCAAACCCACAAGCTGCTCCTCGGAAACCCTATACAGGATCACTATGAGTCAGAATCGACTCAACAGCACTTAACAACAACAGGATGACATTGTAGGGCAAGCACTGGACTGCTAATCCCAAGGTTGGCAATTCAAACCCACCAGCTGCTCTTGGAAACCCTATACTGTGTTGCTGTGAGATGGTACCAACTCAACAGCACTTAGAACAGGATGGAAAGCAATAAAGTGATAGAGAGTAACAAGTATATACCAGCAAGGATGTAGAGAAAATGGAACCCTCATAAACAGCTGGTGGGAATGTAAAGTGGTACAGTCCCTTTACAAAAGAGTCTGCCAGTGCTTAAACAACTAAATATAAATTTATCTTCAAAAAAACTAAAACTCACCAAACCCCCCTCTAAGACTGAAACTCAAAGGGAACACATGAGCAGGCATGTAAACTTGCTGGCGACCACATTGGTCGGTCTACTGGTGAGTAGAAGAGGGAGAAAGGCAGCAATGAAGAAATGGGCTGTATTCAACCATGTCCATGGATTCCGTTGACCAGTATGATGGGCTACTACAAGAATAAGCAAGCTGTTTGCCAGGAAGACATCAAGGCTAGCAATCAAGTGCCTTCAGGACAAACTCCCCTCTAAGACTGAAACTCAAAGGGAATACACAAACAAGCATGTAGGCTTGCTGGCGACCACATTGGTCTACTGTTGAGTGGAAGAGGCGGAAAGGCATCAATGAAGAAATGGGCTGAGTCAAGCCCAGTCCAATGAATCCCACTGACCTGGAGATGAGAGAGAGAAGAGGAAGGGCTGGCTGGTTCAAAGTGTCGTGAGACCTGGGGACTCCTGAGCCCATGGACAAGGACATAGCCACAGAGGACTAGAGGTGAGAATGAAGCATCCAGCTGATATAAAGCGAAGGAAGATGCACAAGAACACCCAAAGTTGCAGACAGTACCCATTTGACCTAGCCTCAATGGCTTGATAATCAGAACTCGACTAGAGGAAATTAAAAAAAGAAAAGAAGAAGGAAATAATTTTTGATAAAGGTACGAGGGTAAATTGCTACAATTAGATGAACTTGACCTATACTCATGGAGGTAGTAACTCTAAATACCAACACAGAGGGAAGGAGTCTTCACATCAAGTATCAGTGCTATCCCCTCTGTACACAAGGTAGACAGGGATGGGCAACTTGGATACTGGTTGACTTAAATGAGGGGGAGATAAAGGCACGAAGTGACTGGCTTACAAGGTTTCAAGAGGGAGTTTAGTTTAATAGTGTGTGGGGGAAGAAAGAATCCCCACTGAATAGTTGTCATCTTGTCTAGATGGGTATGGTGAAAAGAGATAAGGATAAGACTCTTATGATTCAGTAGTGAGTAACTGTTATCATGACTAATTGCGACTGTCACAATTGTAACGGTAGAAGTTTCGTTAACAAAAACAGGGGAGTTGTTAATCCTACAGTCCAGACACAAAGGACCTTAGGACCATCAAGGGAGAAACACACACGCAGAATACGAGTCCTTATCCAGAGAAGCAGGGACACCAGATATGGAGGCAGAAATGAGTGGACATGGAGAAAGGGGGCAGTTGAGGACTCTAGATTCATGAAAAGAGAGGGACTAAGAGCTGGCGGGCCAGGAGGCAGACTTGCAAAATGTGTCCTTTGGTGGTGTCAATTCCTACCCATAGTGACCCTGTATAGGGTTTCCAAGGCTGTAAATCTTTATCGGAGTAGAAAGCCTCATCTTTCTCCCATGGAACAGCTTGTAGTTTCAAACTACTGATCATTCGGTCCGCAGCCCTATTCGTAACCACTACGCTACCAGAGTTCCTTATGGTACATGGAGGGATTATAATCATTGTAATGAAACAAGGTGTATGATTTGTTGAATGTAAAACTGATGATCTGCCCTGTAAACTTTCAGTCAATCCACAATAAAAACCTTTAAAAAAAAACAAAACTAAAGCTCACTGCCACTGAATTGATTCTGACTAATAGTGACTATAAATCTGTATAGGAGCATAGTCTCATCTTTCTCCCACAGACCCTGCAATTAACAGTCCAGTGCTTATCCGTCAGGAGTCCTTGTTGTTGTTAAGTGCCGCAGCAACACTGAACAGGGTTTCCAAGGAGCAGCTAGGGTTTGAACGGCCAGCATTGCGGTTAGCAGTCCAGTACCTATACTACAGAGCCACATACCAGAACTCCTCAGGGCTCCTTATGATGCAGTAATTCCTCTCCTAGGTATACACTCAGAAATTATGAAAATATATGTCCAATGAAAAACCTGTAGTCAAATGTTCATAGCAGCACTGTTCAGTTACAATAGAGTTGAAGCAACCCCCAAGTTCATCAATGTATGAATCGATAAAAAAATGTATAATCACCATAAATTGAAGTGCTATATTCATGCATAAATGGACTCCTGGTGTGGCTCTGTAGGATCAACACTGGATGGTGAACCACAAGGTCTACAGTTCAAACCCACCACCTACTACTCAGAAACCCTATATAGGGTGTTGCTAAGAGTCAGAATGGACTCAACAGCATTATAACAATATCATTCAAGCATAAAAAGAATAAAGTACTCATGAATGCTACCACATGAATAAACCTAGAGTGTATATTATACTAGCTGAATTAAGCCAGTCACAAAATACAACATGGGTTTGGGGGAGTTTCTTTGTAATGTTAATTATCAAAATAGACAGACTGCAAACAATAAGGAAACTACAAGGGGGCTCAAAAAAGTTTATGGAAAAATGGAACTGAAAGATAATGGAATTTTTCCACAGACCTTTTGAAGCCCCCTGGTATTTGTTGACAGAGAAATATCTCCAAGATTCTTTTAAGATGAAAAATAAAAACAAAAATCGAGGTGGAAGGATAGGAGAGATTCAATTTACATCTAAAAAGAAAAATATTTATGCCTACACTGACATATCTGACCTTTAAAATTTCTGGAAAGACTTATAAACTACTAACAGTGATTATGTGTTGGGAGATAGGCACTGATCAAAGAGGGCAAGAAGTGGAAGGGGTGATTTTCACTATCTGTCTTTATGTACTTTTTAAACTTTTGAGACATGTGAAAGTACTATTTTACTTATATGTCCTAAAATATATAGAAACCTTTAAAATACAATTGCTAGCCAGCCACAGAGTGAGACCTACAAAAGGGCATTAAAAACCTCTTGGGAAAAGTCCATTATCTTATCATTCTATTTCTCAATAAACTTTCTGAAGCAACCTTGCCCATCTGACAAAGGACTCTTGCCCATAATACATGAAGAATCCTACAGGAACACTGATAGCAGAAAACCCAAATTGGGAAGAAAATGGACACAACTTAAACAGAAACATCACCACAAAAAGAATATCCAAAGGCCAATAAACACAAAAAATGCTCACCTTCATGTTTTGTTGTTAATTAAGTGCTGTTGGGTTGTGAAGAACCCAAAAAAAAAGAAAAAACACACAAACCCAAGTAGAAAAAGTCAGTCTCCCTTCCCTAAAGGCATTTCTTCCCCTCCACCAAGCTCAAATCCTCCTAGTCCGTAAAGGCATTTTATGTTATGTTAATGATGTCAGATTAAGGTGGGGTTGAATTAAGGTGTCACTGAGAATTAGGGATTAAAGTAGGAATAAAAATTAAAATGGGATTAAGAAAGAAAGCCCCCATTTAAATCACCTCTCCCAGATTCCTTGTGGAGTATGGTCTGCATCCAGTATACATGAATGCTTTGACAAAATTCCCTATTTTGCTCTGGATACTGCCCCTGGCTCAACTACATCTGACCTCCAGTTCTTGGGATTTGCTTCACCCCCGCCACTATGTAGGATTCTTCCTCCAAACTGGTATCTGAACAATGGATTTGGACATTGCCTGCCTCTATAACCATACATGAGCCATTTCCTTGATCATTCATGAGTTCTGTGAGATCTTGCAATGAACTGTGGAACCCTGGAATGTGAGGGAAAATACTGAGGAAGGGAAGAGTGGTATTGCTTCTTGGGGAGTCCTGGTGTGGCCCTTTAGGATAAAGCACTGGACCGCAAAATTGGTTTGAACCACAAGGTTGGCTGTGTCACACACTCACCAGCCGCTCCTTGGAAACCCTGTACAGGATCACTATGAGTCGGAACCAACTCGACCACATTTAACAACAACATAGCATCTTCCATTTAGGTTATCTTTGACTTCCACATCATAAGGACCAGTCTCACGTTATTCTAAAAGAAATTATTCTTGTACTGACCCTGTACCAAGTAGGATGTATGTATGACTTAATTATCTAGTGCTGCTATAGCAGAAATACAAGTGGATAACTTTAACAATCATATTTTGTTTCTCACAGTTTAGGAGGCTAGAAGTTCATATTCAGAGTGCTGACTCTAGGGCCAAACTGTCTGGCTCTGGTGGAAGGCTTCTGCTTCCTGGTTCCTTGGAGATCTATAAGTATTCTATTCACTTTAATCTTTTATATCTCAAAAGATATTGACTAGATATACCCTATACTAATCCTGCCTCAATATTATTGACTAGATAATACCCTATTCTAACCCTGCCTCACTAATCCATACTACCCATAGCACTGTGGGTTAATGCGCTGGACTGCAAGGTCGGTTTGAACTGCAAGGTCGGCAGTTCAAGTTCACCAGTTGCTCCTCAGAAACACTATATAGGGTTACTGTAAGTTGGGAACTGATTCAATGGCACTTAACAACAACCCATTCCCAGGAGTCCTCATGTGACGCTGTAAAAATAAGTAAGCACTCGACCAAAAGGTCATTTTGAACCAGAAGGTTGGTGGTTCAAACTTACCAGCTGCTCCATGGAAACCCTATACAGGGTTGCTATGAGTCAAAACTACTAGATAGCACTTTCACACCACCACCACCCATTCCCAAATGGGATTATAACCACAGACACTGTGGTTCTTGTTTTTGTTAAGTGCTGTCAAGTCTGTTCTGACTCATGGAAACCAAGGAGCGGCTGGTGAGCTTGATCCATCAACCTTGCAGTTCAAAGAGATTGGCTGGTAGGTTGGTTATGTGCTGTGAAGTCAGTTGGCAGCCTGATTCGTAACCACTACACTACCAAGAGCTCCTTTTAGGATTTAATAATACATATGTTGGACTTCTGGTGTGGTGTTGCCAGTTAATGCGGTAAATTGCAACATCAGTTTAGGCTGTTAAGGCCAGCAGTTCTAACTCACCAGCAGCTGTTCCTTGGAAACTCTGTACAGAGTTGCTATGAGTCGGCTCCCGACTCGATGGCACTTAGCAACAAAAGCAATGTTGGGGAAAATAATTCAATCCATAACAGTCCTCCATGTACTGGTCCTTCCTTACAGCATGTTCAAAACATACGAGACAAAGTCTCATCATTCTCACTTCTAAGTGGCATTCTTGCCATACTTCTTCTAGGACAGATTTGTTCATTCTTCTGGCTGTCCATTTAATAGTCTTCCTTAACACCAAAATCCAAAGACATCAAATCTTCTTTCTTTTGTTCACATTAATCTAAGGTGAATGAAAATACCATGGCTTTGATCAGGCACACCTTGGTGTTCAACGTGACACTTCTTAACACTTTAAAGAGATCTTTTGGCAACAAATTTGCTAAATACATTAAGTCATTTGATTTCTTGACTGCTGCTACTCATGGTCATTGATTGTGAATCCCAAACTAATTATAAGCCAATTACACCCAACTCAAATAAAGTGACCTGGTATGGCACCACAGGATGATTAACTACTTCACTGCTAACCCCAAAGTCGGCAATTCAAACACACTAGCCGCTCCTTGGAAACCCTATACAGGGTAACTATGTATCAGGACCGACTTGACAATGCTTCAACAATCAGTTTCTACTGAGTTAGGATAAAGGTTTAAAACTGGCAGTTTACCTGGTACTATTTGGCCAGAACACAGCATTTTTTAAAAGTCACAGGTTCATGCCTTTTGGCTAAGCAAGTTTTGTTGTTGTTGTTGTTAAGTGCCATCAAGGTGGTCCCGACCCATAGCGACCCTATATAGGGTTTCCAAGGAACAACTGGTGAGCTTAAACCACCAGACTTGTTGTTCAAATAGCTTTGCAGTCTGGCACATTAACCCATAACATCATACCAGGACTCCAAACAAGCTTTACTGCTCCCTATTTTCCACTAACAGAAAGCAATAGGAAAATGGCTGCACCCTGTCAAAGGCCAAAAACTTGTGAGACCCAGAAAAACAGGCAGTCTTATGATTCTGGCTCTCACAGATTTCAACTGTAAGGTAGCATAAAAATTTTTAATTTGGAGGTAATGCTACTTGGCAAATACTAAAGAAGTCTGAACAAAACCCAAAAGACAAAGTTACTGCCATCAACTCATAACAACCCTATAAGACAGAGTCTTCAACTGTTTCATATGGCTTCCAAGGCTGTAAATGTTTATGGAAGCACACTACCTCAACTTTCTCCCAAGGAACAGCTGACAAGTTCAAATCACCAACTTAACCCACTGAGCCACCAGCTCCTTAGATTCAAATAACTTAGAAATTCAAAGAAATTTGTTCATAGTTGTGACTTAATTAAGTCTCTCCCATGATTACTAATTCAAACCTTGAAAGTGTGTAACAAAAAACATTCAGGAAAAACAGAAAATCACATCAATGATAGTAAGAACAGCCTGAATTACACTCAAAGTATAATGGCCAGAATAATTCCTATAACATGCATGTCAGAAAAGAGGATCATTACTCCCAAACCAACTACAGCCATCTCTACCTCTAAACTATATTTCAAAGAACACTTATTACTATCTCATTATTGTCTAATAATATGTAACTATTGGTCGGTGATTTGAATCCCCACAGCTGCTCGTCAGAAACCCTACACAGGGTCGCTATGAGCTGAAACCGACTGGATGGCACTAACAACAACAAAGTACCTTTTCGGAGTTCTGGCGTAGTGCTGTAGGGTAAGTACTGAACTGCAGGGTCAATCTGAATTTCAAGGTTGGTGGTTCAAACTCACCAGCCGCTCCTTGGAAGCCCTATACAGGGTCACTATGAATTGGAACCAACTGCACTAAACAACAATAATATTAGAGGCTCCAAAAGCTAAGCATCATTACCGTTCTCTCCACTTCTGATTGTTTTCTAATCAATTTAACAACATTACCTCTTCAGGAGTCCTGGTGTGACACTGTAGGATAAGCACAAGGTCAGCAGTTCAAACCCACCAGTCACTCTTCATAAGGCTTATACAACTCTGCTATGAGTCTGAAACAACTACTCCTCTTCAAGGAGACCTAGTGACACTGTAAAATAAGCACTTAACCGCTAACTGCAAGGTTAGCAGTTCAAACCCACCAAGCCCTCCACGAGAGAAAAAGATAAAAGATGTACGTACAGACTATACAAGATTACTATCAGTCAGAATGGACTTGAGGCAGTGAGTTAGGCTGGGTTTGGTTTGCTTTATTACCTGTCAGTAAGAATCAATGGGTTTGAAGTTCATTTCACATAATCCTTTTACGTATCTCTTAACACCTAGAGGAGTTCAACAAAAAGTAGAAAATCTATTTACTATTTAGAGAAGATGAAAAAAATGCAGTTTTTCTTTATCACTACAACTGCTATTACAGTAACACAGTGAAATGCTCCTAGGCCCTTACCCACAAATCTGCTCTATTACAGATGCAAAAAAATTGGCAGGTTTTTAAAATGACATTAATTTTTCCCTTGGTATTTATAATGGGAACTTTAGATTTCAAGTCATTTTCCATTGGTTGGCAGAGAAATCAGTACAATTTGGAACATAAGCATTCTGTCAATAAACCACAAAGGGTCACGGTAGTCCAAAAGTCTTATTTTAACACTCATTTGTGATGTTAGATGCAGAAATCTGGAAAATCTCATTTTCCCAAATCCGTTGTGGACTCAATGTCAAGCTATATACATCAAACTCCCTAAAACCTGACCCACTGTTGTTATTGTTAAATGCCATCGAGTCAGGTCTGACTTATAACAACCCTATGCACAAGAAAACAAAACCTCGCTTGCAGTATTGAAGGATTCTATGGGCAAAGTATTAAATTATTTTAAATTATTAAATGATGCAGAACGCTTCTAAAGAAGATAGAAGGAATACACAGTCAGTGTATCAGAAAGAAATGGTCAATGTTCAACCATTTCAAGAGGTAGCATATGATCAAGAGTCAATGATCCTGAAGGAAGAAGTCTAAGGTGCATTGAAGGCATTGGCAAAGAATAAGGCACTGGGAACTGATGGACTACAAATTGAAATCTTACAACAAACTAATGTGGCACTGGAGATTACTCACTCATCCATGCCAAGAAATTTGGAAGACAACTACCTGGCCAACTGACTGACAGAGATCCATATTTGTGCCCATTCCAAAGAGCCGTGACTCAACGGAATGCGGAAATCATCAAACAATATTATTGATATCCCTGACCCATTAAATGATTCCTAATATTTCTCTACCAAATCCAAACGTGGGTCCTGGCATCACAATAAATACTTTAGGTTTTGATGGCCAAGTGACAATATCAAGGATCCCAGGGCTTAAAACATGGAAAAATGAAACAATGGAATTTTTCCCAAATCCTGCTTAAGCACTCATATATACACAGCCACTGATGTAGCATGACCAAAAAATAAAACAAATTTCCCCAGTGCTTTATTGACAAAACTCAATAATTTAATATATTTTTTTAAAAAAACAAAACAGGTCTGCTACTAATAAGAGTGGGAATCTTTTTGAGATAACATTTTTTGCTTAATTGCTGTTAAGTGCCGTCAAGTGGGTTCAGACTCACAGCAACCCTGTATAGGGTTTAAGTTCCTAGAAGATATCAAAGGAACAAAACTAGGGGACATGTTTATTTTCTGCTCCCTTCTCATCTTTGCCTTGAAATAAGTTTTGACCATTTGGTCTCATATCTGATTTTTTTTTAAAAAAGGCACTCATTGTCACAGGTGATATTCATTATTTTTTGAACCATTCTGTTCTTTTAACTAGATTATCAACTTCAACAATAAATGTATAAAAACAGAAGACATATCAGATAACTCGGGCATCCTAAAACTTAAAACCTTAACGGTCATCAAAAGATTATCAAAAGTTGAACCTCAGCATAGTGATCCTGCTTGGTCACCTTAGAGCAGATGGTGGGCTGGCAACGTCTTGCGTATGGGGTCCCCAGCCGATCTCCTCCCTCCCTGCCTTCCTCGGATGGCGGCTGTTTATGCTGGACGTATGGCCAGAGACGGGTAAGGATCACGTGGAACCTCGGCAACCTAAGACAGAGCCATTGCCATGCTGCAATGAGTTTCGATGACGGGTAAGACTGAGGAATTTGCACTGACCGCCTAAGACAAGCAGCGTCCCTTAAACAAACAATAAATAAGGGGGAATCTGATGTAGACCGTGCAGACCAGGTCAGGAGGTCAAGACTCTGTGGGCCCAAGCGTTGTTGACAGTCCAAACCATAGGCTCTGAGGATCAGACTCTAGCCACCTAGTAGACATAGCAAACTGTCCCTCATCTGATTACTCAGTAATGCTTGTCAGTAATCTCATACATGAGCCCTGGATATCCACAGACAAATGTAAAAACCTTCCCTAAAAGCCGAGACTGTAAATTCCAAAAAGGCAAGTTCCCCATCCCCCACCCCCCAAAAAAAAAGCTAAAGAGGATAGAGAGAAACACTGTTAACTGATGATATATGGAGGGGATAATAATCAATGTAATGAAACAAGCTATATGAATGGTTGAATGTGAAGCTGATGATGTGCCCTGTAAACTTTCACTCAATCCAAAATAAAAACATTTAATAAAAAAAAAAGATTATCAAAAGTGTAAATAAAAGAACTACCTACAGACTGGGAGAATATCTTTAGTAACAACTACCACCAGTGACCATTTTGATCAAGATCACAACAGAAGAATTCTGATAGAATAGTTAAAAAAAAAAAAAAAGCGGGGGGGGAGGTGAAACAGAACTTAAATTCTTCAAAAGTCCAGACTTACCGGACCAGTTAAGGCTAAAGGACTCACTGAGACTATCACCCTAAGATACTCTTTAAACCTTAAACTAAAATTATCCCTTGAGGGTCACCTTCTAGCTTAGTAACAGAATGGTTCATAAAGATTATCACCTGCAACAATGAGTTCCTTTTTCAAAAAATCAGCTATAAGACAAAATGATCAAAACTCCAAAGCAAAGTTGGGGGGTGGGGCGGGAAACGACAAGGAAACTAGTATGCAGGCAGTCTACAAATCACAAATCAGATCTGTTCACTAATAAAAATTGTAGATCACTCAGACCAAGGGCATGAGGTTCCTATTCAGTCTTAATGTAAGAAAATGCATGCCTTTTCAATGGTTGAAAGTTGCGCTTTCAGTACATGGAGGCGATTGTAAGGAAACTTTCTGAAAGCGTAGAGGATAATTGAATCATTTCAAAGTGAGAAAAATTTATATAACATTAAAGCTGGGCTTCAAATATGGAGGAGCACTAGTGAATGATATGGGCAGACCACACTACAGATCTGCCAATAATCCAGTCTCATGCTTTTCAGGCTCTTAAAAGGCTCTTCTGCGTCTCCCACACTCCATGGCTCTGACCAGAAATTTTTCCCAAATTGTAAAAACTCTGGTCTGTTGCTCCTGTTTCACTTTTTCAGCTATGACAGAACTCATTCAAAGCACTATATAAAAGGGTAAGTAGGAGTTTAAAGTTCGTGACCCAGGGACTGCTTGTACTGGAAAAGGTACAGGAGAACAGAATGAATGAAAATGGGGACACACTGTGAAAAATGTAACCAATATTACTGAACAAGTTGTACAGATATTATTAAATGGCAATCTAATACATTGTGTAAACTTTCACTATAAACACAATATTACTTTTTAAACACCAGTGCTACAAAGGAGCAAAACTAGACTAGAGTTAGCAACATTAATTTCATTATGATAGATTCAAACTTATGAGGGAAAAGACTTTCAACCTAGAATTTCATATCTAGTCAAGTTATCATTATGTAAATGATAAAGTAGAATAAAGACAACTTTAAAAATGCCTGCGCTCAGAAATGCTTTTGCTCAATGGCGCCTGTTGTTAATAGCAATTATGTTTAAGGTTTCTGAGGAGCAGCTCGTGGGTGTGAACTGATCTTACATCAGGAGTTTTTCTTTGTGTGTGGCAATAAGAATACAATATATTTTAGTACAGTTGAGACCCACTACCCTAAAGAGTTTTCATGGATTTATGGTTTTAAGTGCACCACTGCTAACCAAAAGATTGGTGGTTCAAACCTAGCCAGCAGCTCCAAAGTAGAAAAGAATTGGCAATCTGCTCATGTAAAAATTACAGGAATCTCTATGGGGCAGCAGTTCTACTAACCTACAGTACCCCGTTAAGTCAGACTCAACTTGATGACACCTAACAACAGCAGCAGCATTTTGCTTCCTGCTAAGATCTCAGCAGTTTCATCTATTGTTGCACCATTAATATAAATGTTAACACAGGAAATAAGACAAATAATAAATTAGTGTTGTGAAAACAATTTGAACCTATGGGATAACCATCACCACCCCACCCCACAAGCATCCTGTGGACCAAAACTTTGAGAATTCAAGTATTATTTTCATTTACGGTCTTTTGAGAGGTGATTAAAGAGCTCTGGTGGCATAATGGATTACAGGTTGGGCTGTTATCAAAAAGTCAGTCGTTCAAATCCACCAACTCCATGAGAGAACAATGAGGGGTTTTCCTCCCATAAAGATTTACAGTCTTGGAACCCTAGATAAATCAGAACTTGTTTTAGTAGATTTTTGGTTTTGTTTGGTATAGATGGGGAAACAAGCAATTAGATACCTATAACAAGAACTTTTGATGTACAGATCTCAAGCATTATAAAAGACAGGATTTAGAATAGGACATTAGCACTAAAAATAAAGATACTTGGGGAGATCTGGATGTATTAAGAGTGCAGTACGTCATTAAATATCAGAGAAAATACATCTAGATAAACAATTTACCCTCCTACTTCTTCCTTCTGCTTACTATGAGACAGAGATACTACAAAGACGATGGCAGCAACTGGAAGATGATAGAAATAACCGTACACCCACTCCTCACTTATTCACATAGCTAGGTTCCAAAGACCAAGTCATTACACAAAAATCAGCCAGAATTATGTGAAAATGTTGTTGTTGTTGTCATGTGCCGTGGAGTCAGTTCCGACCCATAGCAACCCTGTACAGTGTTTCCAAGGCTGTACATCTTTACGGCAGCAGAAAGCCTCATCTTTCTCCCGCAGAACAACTGGTAGTTTCGAACTGCTACAAAATAAACGAGACTTTACCATTGTATGAGGTCCTGGTGTGGCGCTGTAGGATAAGCACTGGTCACTAACTGTAAGGTCGGAAGTTCAAACCCACCAGCCACTCCTTGGAAACCCTACATAGGGTCATGAGTTGGAGCCAACTCAATGGCACATAACACATTACTACATACCTGCCAAAGCACTGAGAATTATGGCCCAATCAAGCTGACACATAACCATTACAGCCACAATGTACCAAACTGATAAATGTGAAGTTATCAGACAAGAAGATAATCAATAAGTAAGGAATAGTTGGATTATAATTTACTGAGGGTTCACCATGTGCCAGATACTATATGAAGCATTTTACAATGCTTTTAATTCATTTAATTCTTATGTTGTTGTTGTTATGTGCCGTGGTGTCGGTTCCGACTCATAGCAACCTGTAAAGGGTTTCTGAGGCTGTAAATCTTTACGGGAGCAGAAAGCTTCATCTTTCTCCCGTGGAACAGCTTGTAGTTTCGAACTGCTGACCTGTGGTTTGCAGCCCGATTCATAACCACTACGCTACCAGAGCTCCTTTTGATTCTTATAGTAGGTATTATTAACTGTAATTTGCAGATGCTAGAGATGTCTGCTTCCGTAAAGATTTATACTCTTAAAAACCCTACGTAGGTTCTCTCTGAGTGGGTTTGATTTGCTTTGGTTTAGTCCTGATCGCTGATCAGTTGCTAATCAAAAGTTGTGAGTTTGAATCTACCAGTTGCTCCACTGGACAACAATGTAGCAGTCTGCTTCTGTAAAGACTGCTGTTGTTGTTATGTGCCTTTGAGTCCGTTCCAACTCACAGTAACCCAGTGTAGCGTTTCATAGGAGCAGTTTGGTGAGTTTGGACTACCAACCTTATGGTTTGCAGTCCAGTGTTGGATCCTACAGTGGCTATATCGAAGTCCCTGTAAAAATTACAGCTTTGTAGAGCCTATGAGGCAGTTCTACTCTGTCTTAATATTGTCAAGTGCCATCAAGTCAATTCCAACTCACAAAGACCCCCACTCTGCAAAGGGTTTCCAGATGAGTTTGAATTGCTGAACTTGCGTTTCAAGTTAACTTTGCAGTTTAATGCTTATCCTACAGGACTTCAATCTACCTATAGCAACCAGGAGCTCTGGTAGCGTACTGGTTATGAACTGGGCTGCTAACCTCAAGGTCAACAGTTCAAAACTACCAGCTGCTCTGCAGGAGAAAAATACGGCTTTCTGCTCCCATAAAGATTTACAGCCTCGGAAACCCTGTGCAGGGTCACTATAAGTCAGAACTGACTCCATGGTACTTAACATAGCAACCAACAATGCTAGAAGTTGTTCAAAAGTGTTGCAGCTTTCTTTTGACACACCTTTACTATGACTGGTTGCTATTATCTCTGTACTATGACTGTCAAACAGAATATCAGAGGTAGCTGCTGTTGCTGTTGTTAAGTGCCCTCGAGTAGGTGTTAACTCAAAGTGACCCTGTATAGGGTTTCTCAGGAGCGGCTGGTAGGTTTGAACCACAGATGTAGCAGTTAGAAGTCCAGTGCTTATCTTACAGTGCCACCAGGACTCCACAGGTAGTAGAGGTGTTGTGAAGTGCCATCAAATTGGTTCTGACTCATGGTGACCCGGTATACATACGGTTTCTGAGGAGTAGCTGGTGGGTTTGAACCACTGACCTTGCGATTCAAACTGACCTTGTGGTCCAGTGCATTTCCCTGCAGTACCAGATTTTATATAATGTCCCCACAAAGATAAGCCACACAGATAAGCTAATAAAACTGTCTATGTACCCCGGGGCACAAACTTTAAAGGGCTCTGACAGCTCCCCATGCTTTGTGATAAACAGCACATCTTGGAGGAGGTGCTCTTCACACTACACCCAGAGGTCTTACACCACAACTGTTGCCACCTGAGATTTTTCACAATTAAAGTATTCAAAAAAGAATCATCAATGCCCCTTGTTGATGCTTCCATCACACACATCCCCAGGAACTGAGATTAAATTTATATCAATGTAACAAATTACCATCTAAAATCACAGAATCACAGAATTTTACAAGAAATCAACTCAACCCCTTCATACTACAGAACACCTGTAAAGTTGGCTTAAGTTCCTTGCCCAAGGTTATATAGGAGATTAACGGCTATACAAATCACTTCATGAATGAGAATCAGCACAAAGCCGGTTCCTCCCAGGAGCAGGGTAAGCACAGCCTCACTTTTCCCACTTCTCCATTGTTTTTCACCAGCAGATCCCCCCACTGTTTCCTTACTGGGTTCAAAAATTCACTGCAAATATGGCATTTCCTCAGAAGGTTGAAAATAGAAATACCTTATGATCCAGTAATTTCTCTACTTGGTATTTACCCACAA
>NW_006408603.1:1584294-1596271 GCF_000296735.1 Chrysochloris asiatica | reverse complement strand
CAAATTGCTTGTCCAGGAAACATCAAGGCAAGTGGTCGGGTCCCCTTAATGCAAACCCCCTTCCAAGACTAAGACTCAACGGAAATACGCGCCCTAAATGGTGACCACACGCATCGCTGATAGGGGGAAGTGGGAAAAAAAAGCAGCAATGAAGTGGCAAGCTAAGCCCTACAATGTTCAGTGGGCTTCTGTGGACCCAGATGGGGACCTGGTTGGCCAGCATTGCGGGGGAGACCTGGGGACTCCTGGGCCCAGAGTCAGCGGCGTGGCCACAAAGGACTGGAGTGGAGAGTGAAGCTACCAGCTGATAGGAAAAGAGGGCATATACGCACAAGAACACCCACACTTGCAGATGGTACCCATGTGACCTGGTCCCGATGAACGGATGATCAGAACTCAACCAGAAGAGGAGGGGAAAAAAAAAAAAAAGAGTGATCTGAGACAATTTGATGAACTTGATCTACACCTATGAATGCAGTAACCCAAAAGAGGTAACAAACCCTCACAGCAAGAAACATTCCCACACCCTCCACACACAGAGTAGACAGAGGTGGGCAACTTGGACACTGGATACCCAGATGGGGGGGAGGGACCACAAAGGCAAGAAGTAACTGGCTTACAAGCTTTCAAGAGGGAACCTAGAGCTAGGGGGCATGGAGGAAGGCAGAATCTCCAGTGAATACTACCCAATCTGTCTAGGTGGAGCTGATGAAATGAAATGCAGAAGGGTCACATGTGATACAATAGTGAATGATTGTTATCAGGACTGATTGTGAGGGTTGGAAATGTAAAGGTAGATGTTTGGTAGCAAGGAAGGGAGTTATTAACTTTCCAGTCTAGGAGCGGAGGTCTCTGGGGCCATCAGCGGAGAAGAGCTGAGGGCGGAACCCTACCCAGAGCAGCATCAAGGCCCGAGGTGGAGGCAGAGACGATGACATGGAGTGAAGAAGCGGATGGGGACTTTGGATCCAGAGAGAGGGACTGTGAAGAACTGGGGGGGGGGGGGCAGGTTTATAGCGTATACCCTTTGGTTGGTTGATGATGCATGGAGGGGATTGGAACCATGGCAATGAGACAATGTACGATAGAATGAATGTAGAACTAAAGTTCTCTCATGTAAAATATCATATAATTCACAATAAAACATGAAAAAAATATTCACTGCAAAGTCTCACAGATCTCACAGACAATATTTATGTTTGATTATGCAGTATAATAGGGTAAAGGATACAACTTCAGGAGTAACAGGTCACCATTCAGGAATAACAAAATACTGATCAGAACTGAAGAACAACATGATTCAACTCAAGAGAAAGTCAGAAAATAGGCACGCCAGTATGGTCTACTAGGGTCCCTGCCCATAACCCTCCCCCTTCACCAACCAGATCAGCTCTAAACAAGATCCACAAGAGCTCTCTCTCTCTCTCAAGGCAACACTCTCTCCAACTGCTCTCCTCTCAATCAGGACAGCTCTGCTCTAGGGTTCCAGAGCTTTTATAACCAGTCCTGTGCCATTAGGCAAGTCACCTTGTCAATTATAAGGGGGCCTTGTTAATTGTAAGAAGGACTTCCCTCTTGTTATTACAAGGGGGGGTTGCTTGTTAATTACCAAGGGTATGTTCCTTGCCAATTACCAGAATAATCAATCCTTAGAGGTCCACAGTTACTTAGGGGAAAATTTCCTAAGTTGTTTTTTCCAAAACTCCAGGGCAAAAGGCCACATAAGGGCACTCATTACCACACAGTAGCAGAACTCAAAGTAACCTACTCCCAATTTCGTTCATCCTAACCATCACGCTTTCTCAGGTACGCCCTACTACAAAGATAACCTCTCCTCTAACAGTTCATTTGAGAATGTGTCCTGCTGCATCAACACAAATTTGCATCTTTAAAATATATTATACATTTATTCATATTTACTATTGGTAGCTATTGCAACAAGTTGAAATAGTATTCCTACTCCCCACAAAAATCACAAAGTACTTTTAAAAGCTCACTAGTACTCTTAGATCCAACAGTAGACTAGTTCATTTTTATTTTCCAAATATTCCAACAGTAACTCAGTCGCTTGAAAAAATTAAATGTACGTTTCTCCCAGTATGCTAAGCACCACAGCACTGGCATCAGAATTACCTGAGGTATTGTTGAAAATGCAGATTCCTGAAGTCAAACCCAAACCAACTGAATCTGTCTCTGAAGAAGTTCCCAAATGAACAATTTAATAAGATCTACAGGTGACTCACTGAGTCCTGGCGAGGTGCTGTGAGTTAATGTGCTGGACTGCAAAGTCAGTTTGAACCACAAGGCTAGCAGTTCAAGCTCACCAGCTGCTCCTCAGAAATCCTGTACAAGATCTGTACTATGGGTTAAAACTGACACTACTGCACTTAACAACAACCAGTGACTGTTCATGAATCTGGTAGGTTACAGGTTGGGTTGCTAACTGCAAGGCCAACAATTCAAATCCATCAGCAGCTTCACAGGAGAAAGATGAGGCTTTCTACCCCCTTAAAAATGTGTAACCTCAGAAACTGAATGCAGGGTCGCCATGAGTCAGAACCAACTCCATGGCATTGAGCACAACCACCACAAGTGATTCTTATTCATTAAAAGGCTATTTACTGAGCTTTTACTCTATGATGTTGTTGTTGTTAAGTGCTGTTGAGTCAGTTCCAACTCATAGTGACCCCGTATAGTCTAATGGAAAATGAGACAAACAAACATTCTAGATTTTAAATGTACTATGGGAAAAGGAAAAAAGACAAAGTGGTATGCTAGAAAGTGACCCAGAGAACGTACTTAAACATAAGCAGTCTATGAAGGACTTTGAGGAGATGACATTTGAGCTCAGGGGCTTAGTTATCTAGTCCTGCTGTAGCAGAAATACAGTGGATGGCTTTAACACACGAACTTATTTTCTCAAAGTTTAGGAGGCTGAAGTCCAAATTCAGGGCATCAGCTCTAGGGCAAGGCTTCCTCTGTCAGTTCTGTAGAAAGGTCCTTGTCTCTTCAGCTTCTATTCTTTGGCTCCGAGGTGATAATATGGTGTGGCATCTATCTTCCCCCATCTTTGGTTCTCTTGCTTGCTTGTTTAATCTCTTTTATATCTCAAGATACGGACTTAAACACATCCTATACGAATCATATCTTATTAACATCCCAAAAATAATCCATCGCCAAATGGCATTATAACCACAGGTCTTGTTGTTGTTAAGAATGTGGAGTCTTTTCCAACTCACAGCGACCCTGTATATGGTTTCCGAGGAATGGCTGGTGGGTTTAAACCGCCAACCTTGCAGTTCAAACCAGCCTTGCATTATCCTGTAGTACCACACCAGACTCTAAACCACAGACATGCTGCTGCTGTTAAGTGCTGTTGGGTTGGTTCCAACCCATAGCAACCCTGTACAGAGTTTCCTAGGAGGGTCTAGTGAGCTTGAACCGCCAACCTTGCAGTTCAAACCAACTTTGCAGTACAGCGCATTAACCCACAGCACCACACAAGCTTAGAAGTTAGGATTTACAAGACATTTTGGAGAAACACAATTCAACACGTTAAAAAAAAAAAAAAAAAAATGGCCCTTTACTGAAGAACTGTAACTTCAAAGCTCAATGTGCATAAGAATTGGATGGAAGACTTGTTAAAACAGACTGCTGATCAGAGGTCTTTAAGTGGAACCCAAGAATTTGTATTTCTAGCAAGATCCCAGGTGATGCTGATGCTATTCCTGCTCATCCAGAAACCACATTTGAGAACCATCAGTCTAGGAGGAACAGCTAGAGCATGTGAATCAATTTGGTGTGTTAGAGGAACAGAAAATGGCAGTTAGGTGGGCGAGTAATAATCTCCCTGCTATTGCAGAATCAGGTCCCCGGGTGGTACAAACATTTGACTACTAGCCTAGAGGTTGGCAGTTTAAACCCATCCAGCAGCATCATTAAAGATAGACCTGGTGATGTACTTCCATAGAGATTACAACCGAGAAAACCTTATGGAGTAGTTCTGTTCTGTAGTACACACTGAGTCATCATGGGTCAGAATCAACTCAACAGCACATGTTTGGTCTTATTGTCGTAGAACCACTTGAGATGATGAATTAAACTACCAGCTATGGCCTTCCAAACCAGAGATTAAATAACAGGTTAATCAATAATACTAAGCACTAGTGGTAATGCATTTTTTCACATTCATTATTTTATTTGACTTAGTAAAGATTAAGAAAAACTAAGGATACACAGGCATTAACTTCTTGTCAAGCAAAAACTGTGAGCCCTAACTGTAAATCCACTATTCTTTCCAACATAGGACACTCACTTTTTTAAAGTGCAAACCTAAAGACATATATCATAGATCTAATCATGTCCCCCAGGTGTACGTGTTAACTTGGCTGGACCATGATACTCAGTGGTTTGGCAGTTATGTAATGATCCCTCAAGATGTGATCTGATATAAGCCAATCCACTGTAAAAGGATTAAGGGTGGGATGCAATACCCTTAATTCTGTCAGAGCCCTGACCTGATCTAAGTGGACTTTCCCTGGGGTATTGCTTCAACGCCTTTTATCTTTCAAGAGATAAAGGAGAGACAAGCCAGTCTCTGTGCAATGACCTACTACGATCAAGAAAAAAGATCTGGGAGCAGAGCACATCCTCTGGGCCCAAGTCCCTGCATTGTGAAACTCCAAGACTCTGCCTGGTAAGAGAAGGATCTTCTCCCAGAGATGACAGAAAAAGAAAGCCTTTCCCTGGAGCTGGTGCCCTAAATTTGGACTTCTAGCCTCCTAAAAGTCCTGGTGTGCACTAGACTGCAAAGTCAGTTTGAACAACAAGGTCAGTGCTTCAAACCCAGAAGTCATTCCTCTGAAACCCTATACAGAGTGACCATGAGTCGGGACCAACTCAATGGCATTAACAACAACAAAGTTAACTACAAGGTTAGCAGTTCAAACCCACCATTTGCTCCCTGGAAACCCTACACAGAGTTGCTATGTACACTTAACAACAATGACAAGCCTCCTACACTGTAAAAAAAAAAAAAAAAAGTCCAGGTATGGCGCTGTAGGATAAGCAGTGCACTTCTAAACAGTCCAGACTTCAAACTCCCCAGCTGTTCCTTGTAAAGCCTAAACAGGGTCACTTTGAGTCAGAACCCTCTTAACAGCACAAACTGTGAAAATAAATATGTTAGTTAAAGCCATTTGTATATATGGGAGTCCTGGTGTGGTGCTGTGGGTTAATGAATCAGACTGGAAAGTTGTTTGAACTGCAAGGTCAGTGGTTCAAGCTCACCAGCTGCTCCTTGGAAAACCTACACAGGGGTGCTATGGGTCGGGATTGACTCAACGGCACCTAACAACAACTTGTATATATGAGGGGGATTTCAAAGAATTAGTGGAAAACTTTAAATTTCATTTTCCTCAAACTTTTTGAAGCTCTCTTGTATAGGTGTTAACACTGACAAATTATTTTTTAGTTTCTAAATTCCTTGTCTAAAAGGCAAGAAGTGACTGGCTTATAAGCTTTCAAGAGGGAACCTAGATCCAGAAGGCTTGGAAGAAGATAGACTCTCCACTGAGTAGTTTCCAATCTGACTAGGTGGGGCTGATGAAAGGAGATGTGGATAGGTCTCTCGTAATACAGCAGTGAATAATTGTTATCAGGACTGCTTTCGAGGGCTAAAAATGTAAAGGCAGATGTTTTGTAGCAAGGAGGGGAGTGATTAACTTTGCAGTCTAGGAGTGGAGGTCCCTGGGACCATCATGGGAGAAGAGCGGAGAGCGGGACCCTACCAAGAGAAGCAGTGACACACAGAGATAGAGGCAGAGATGATGACATGGAAAGATGGAGCAGCTGGGGACTTTAAACCCAGAGACGGAGAGGGGCTGTGTGCTGATGACTGGGAGGCAGGCTTGTAGTGTATACCCTTTGGTAGGTTGATGATGTGTGGAGGGGATTGTAACCATGGCAATAAAACGATATATGATAGGATGAATGTAAAACTAATGTTCTCCCATGTAAACTATCACATAGTTCACAAAACATTAAAAAAAAAAAAAAAAAAGGATGAAGAACAGAGAACCAATTTCAAAACCTTGCTCTCTCAATCATATAAATCAAATCAAACTTTCATCTTGTGTTTCATTAAATCTCATTTAATCCAGGTTCCCACAGGAGCACAGAATCCCACGTGTTTTATTATACTCCTGAGAAAAGATCAGTTATTATCCTATATATCCCTATTATCACTAGGATCTTCCTCCATCAAGGAATATTAAAAGTACCATGGACTGTCAGAAGAACAAATAAATCTGTGTTGGAAGAAGTACAGCCAGAATGCTCCTTAGAAGTCAGGAAGGCCGGACTTCATCTCTCATACTTTAGACATATGATCAGAAGGAAGTCCTTGGAGAAGGAAATCCTACTTGGTAAAGTGGACAGTCCATGAAAAAAAGGAAGACCCCAATGAGATGGATTAACATATTGGCAGTAGCAAAGGGCTCAAACATAATGACAATTACTTGTAATTCAAAATCCAAAAAGCTTTGAAATTTTCAAGTTTTTTTCCACAAATTTGCAACAAAATCCACCTTGGATTGCAGCTGTAGGATCAGCACTGGACTGCCAACCACAAGGTCGGCAGTTCAAACCCACCAGTTGCTCCTCAAAAACCCTATACAGGACCACTATGAGTCAGAACCAACTTGACGGCACTTAACAACAACAATTTCTATCATGGAGTTCTGATGTGGCACTGTAGAATAAACACTGAACTGCTAACCACAAGGTTGGCAATTCACACCTACTTTCCATTTCTCAGAAACCCTGAGTCGGAACTGACACGACTGCACTTACTAACAACAACAATTTTGAGTCCTGGTATAGCACTTAAGGATACGCATTTGGCCATAAGGTCAGTTTGAACCCCAAGGTTGCTGGTTCAAACCCACCAGCCACTCCTCTTCAGAAACCCTATATAGGGTCACTACGAGTTGGACCTGACTCAACAACAATTTACTGTCTACAAGTCCCTGGGTGGCTGAAATGATTTGCACTTCACTACTAATTTACTAATGAGCTCTTGGTAGCGTAGTGGTTACGAATCGGGCTGCGAACCGCAAGGTCAGCAGTTCGAAACTACCAGCTGTTCTGCAGGAGAAAGATGAGGCTTTCTGCTCCCACAAAGATTGACAGCCTCAAAAACCCTGTACAGGGTCGCTATGAGTCGGAACCGATTCCACGGCACATAACCACCACCAACCACTAATTTACTGATTTACTAATTGAAGAATGGCAATTAGAACCCATAGAGTGCCACAACAGAAGAAAAGTCTGGCAATCTGTTTGCATAAAAATTACAGGGAAAAATGTCAGCATGTGCCCAAAAAATTTTGAAGGCAGGAAATAACAAATAGAAACTAGCAACTCATGGAGAAAATGGGAAGAGCACTGTTGCACTGAGGAAATTGCAACTAATGTCACAAAACAAAATGTGTATAAATTGCTGAAAGGTACACAATTTGCTCTGAAATTTTCCACCCATGCTGCAGTAAAATGTTAAAAACAACAAAAAAATATAGAGAGAGATTTGACACATTGAACACTAAAGACCAAAGACCAGACAGACAAGTTATGGAATGACATCAAGATCATACACAAAGAAAAGATAATTTACAAGACAGGAAAGAAAACAGACCAAAATGAGCATCAGATGAGACTCTTAAAACTTGCTCTCAAATATAAAGTGACTTATACAACGAAGTAAGGAGCTCTGGTAGCATAGTGGTTACGAATCTAGCTGCTAACCTCAGGGTCAGCAGTTTGAAACTACCAGCTGTTCCACGGAAGATGAGGTTTTCTGCTCCCATAAAGATTTACAGCCTTGGAAACCCTGTACTGGGTCGCTAGGAGTCAGAACCGACTCCACAGCACATAACAACTATAAAGCAATGAAGTAAGAAGTAAACCAGCGGAACAGAAGATTACAAAGGGCAACTAGAGAAGACAAAGTATTATAATGAAATGCGCAAAGACCAGACTGGGTGTCAGAATACTAAAAGGGAGGAACACAACTGCCATGTCTCAAATTAAGAGAGCTAAAGAAAAAATTCAAACCCTAATTTAAAGTACTAAATGAGTCTACAGGCAAAATAATGGGCAATGCAGAAAGCATCAAAAGATGGAGACAAAGTCACTGTTACAAAAAAAATTGGCCAAAGTTCAGCCATTTCTGAAGGCAGTGTATGATCAAGACCTAATACAGGAAGAAGTCCAAGCTGCACTGCAGACACTGGTGAAAAAATATTTAAGAACTGACAGAATATCAATTGAGATGTTTCAACAAATGGATGCAAAGCTAAACATACTCACTCATCTATGCCAAGAAACTTAGAAAGTGGTAACTTGATCAAGCGACTGAAGAGATTCATATTTGTGTAAAATTTGACTTTTACAAGTTTTTTCTTCAGGTTTGTTTTATTTTTTCATTACAATGATTGTAATCCCCTCCATATACCATCAGTTAAAAGTATTTCTCTCTATCCACTTTGGCTTTTTAAAAAACAAACACACAAAAGAACCCACTCAGGCATATATAATAATTTACATCTCCAAAGGGCACATTCTGCAAATCTGCTCCTGGCCACCAGCTCTTAGTCCCTCTCTTCTTAATCCATGAATCTAGAGTCCTCAGCCGCTTCCCCTCTCCATGCCCCCATTTCTGCCTCATTCTCTGGCATCGCTGCTTCTCTGGATAAGGTCCCGCATTCTGCTTGTGCATTCCTCTCTTGATGGTCCTAGGGTCCTCTGTTTCTGGACTGTAAGATTAACCACACCCCTTTTTTTGTTACAAAACTTCTACCTTTACAATTGTGACAGTCACGATTAGTCGTGATAACAATTATTCACTACTGAAGCTTATGAATCTTATCCCCATCTCTTTTCACCAGACCCATCTAGACAAGATGACAGCTATTCAGTGGGGACTCTTTCTTTCCCCCCATACTCTTAAACTAAGCTCCCTCTTGAAACCTTGTAAGCCTGTCACTTCGTGCCTTTATTGCCCCCTCATTTTAGGTAGCCAATGTCTAAGTTGCCCATCCCTATCTACCCTGTGTACAGAGCAGATAGCATTGATACTTGATTTGAAGACTCTTTCCCTCTTTGTTGGTATTTAGAGTAACTACCGCTCTGAGTATAGATCAGGTTCATCATGAAGATGCATCATTTGTCACTGTAGCTGTTCCAGTCTGCTTGTCCTTTCTAGTGGGAACATCTCACCTCATAAGGTTCTAGATGGGACTCAGGATTCCACCTAATGTCCTATATTCTGTAAAGACTTTGCACGAGGCCTATTTCACTAGGCAAGTTGTGGAACCCCTTTTAGGTATTCCAAATAAATTTTTAAAAAGTAAAATTTTGCTATAAAGATCACAATTTGAAGTCCTGGTGTGGCGCTGTGGGTTAGTGCGCTGGACTGCAAATTGAGTTTGAACCACAAGGTCAGAGGTTCAAACTCAGCAGACACTCCTCAGAAATCCTATACAGGGTCACTGTGGGTCAGAACTGCCTCGACAGCACTTAACAACAACATAAGGCAGTTCTAGCCTGTCCTCTAGGGTTCTTATGAGTTCAAATTGATTTAACACAACAGTTATAATGCTATCCTGATTTGCAAACTGTATGTGAAATAAACATCCATTTCTTAATAAATAAATAAAAAGATTACAGCCAAGAGAATCCTATGGAGTCAACTCAACAATTTGTTATCTATTCATCCCATTAGCATGTTATTTATATTTTTCAGTATAGAAATATTAATGTGTTTAATCCACAACTTCCAACCAGTTCATTCTGGTTCAACCCCTGCCGAAAAATGCATTTCCACCCCAGATATACTGAATCCGAATCTACAATTTAACAAGATCCCTGGGTGATTCTTATGTATGCATAAGAGTCTCACCAGATCTATCAGAATCACCAAGGGACCTTGTTAAAATGTAGAATCTGATTCAGTATATCTGGCTATGTTAATTTCCTATGGAGAATTAAAATAAGAGATTTACCACACACACACACACACACACACACACACACACACAAAAAGCTCTCACCTTCACAACACATCTAATAATCCTTCAATCCATCTTGATTTCCATCAGTCACCTTACATGTTCCTTGTTGCTGTTAAGTGCCCTACAGTAGATTTGGACTCAGAGACCCTGTATAGGGTTTCCAAGAAGTGACTGGTGGATTTGAACTGCCAAATGTGGTTAGCAGTCCATAATTTATCCTACAGCGCCAATCAAGATTCCACATGTCCCTTAGTTCCAGGGATATGGACACATACCCTGACTGGACCCTTTTATCTTATGAGCTACTTACCCTTTAAGAAACCTACTCAAGGGTTTTCTCTTGAAGTTTTCATCCAACTCAGCACCCACAACCACTGTCTCAAGCAGTATGTTATGTGTGTTTCCTCTATTAAAAACTACCAAAGTGCTCCTCCATGAATATTTTATTCAATCTTAGCACATAACACCAGAAAGACTTCGTTGTTTTTAAGTGCCCTTGAGTCGATTCTGACTCTTAGCGACCCTGTATACTAGAGGCTCAGTAATATACATGAACTGAAACAAACTCATGCTCAGCTTTCTCTAAATCCCTATCTCCTGCAAAGTTCATTTCTCCTTCACCCCCTCAAACCTGGGGATTTTTCCTTCTAACTTTCAGGTGCCTCACCGCTCTAATCCCATGCCCACTTACAATTAGTTACTAATAACAACAAACTAACTGCCATATTTCATTAGTAACGATTATTCATTTTACACATTTTATTTCAAACCATTCTGTCAATAACCCTGCTAGGCAAGTATTCTTCCTTGTCAATGCCATCTCAAAATTACTTTCTACCAGAATGCCTTCTCTTGGCCCAGACTCTCCAATACCCTCCTTTCTTCTCAATTTAATCTTGGTCCTTCTCCCCTAAGTACCAGGCCAAGTGCCTTCCTCCAGGCAAGCTCCCCTCATAGTCGGTCTCCTATTCCCTCCCTTCCCGGGACCCTCCCACCCAAAACGCTTGTCTACAACCGGTTTCCCGAGACCTCTTGTCTCACAGTCCGGGTCCACTCGCTCCCGAATCAGCGCCCAGTCTGAGTCCACGCCTTCCCGGCCCGGGGAGCCCGCACATCACAAATCTCCCTCGCAGCCCGTGTCCCCTCCCCCAGTCTCTCTCCGCCGGAACCCCTCCCTGCACTCGCCCCGCATCTCAGGCGATTCAGCTTCTCTGCAAACCTTCCCAGGGGCCGGATCTTTCACCTCTCAGACCCCTCCGTGTGGCGTGGGTCAGAGCAACCCGGGGCCCGAGCACCTACGTCCCCAGATCCTGGTCAGCTCCGTAAATCTCCTGCGGCCCAGACCTCGAGCAGGGCCTCCCGCTCACCTTGCTGGATGTCGCCGTTGCTGACCCCCGGGATGGGCACGCTGAGCTGGCGCTCCGGCTCGGGCAGACAACGCAAGCAGAAGGAGTGGAGACAGGGCAGCAGCTTGGGCTCCGCCTCACGCCGGCTCTGCAGGCTCTGCTGACACACGGCGCAGGTGTCCAGGAGCGAAGCCGGCGGTGCAGGCGGCGGCCCAGACGAGGGACCCGGAGCGGGAGCCGAGGCTGAAGCTGGGGCCGGCGTCGAACCCGTTCCCCCGGGAACTCCGGGGCCCCCTGAGGCCGCAGGGGCTGAGGCAGTCGGGGCCGAGCCCGAGGAGGCCGCGGCCACCCCCCCGTTGTCGGGCCCAGCAGCGTCGCTCTCCGCGCCGGCCTTGCCGCCTTCCTCCTCCTCCTCCTCCACAAGCACCGCGGCGAGAGGCGGCTCCGCCTCCAACGCCGCGGGCCCGGCGGCTCCGGCAGTTACCGGCGCGCTACCGCTGCCCCCGCCACCGCTCTCAGCCTCGCCGCCGCCTTTGTTTTCCGCCATGTTTTCCTCTTTGA
>NW_006408603.1:1579692-1584194 GCF_000296735.1 Chrysochloris asiatica | reverse complement strand
AGCGAGCAAACGAGAACGCGCGCGCACGCGGCGCCCCCGCCCTCGCGTCGCGGGGTGGAAGAGGGAAGGACTCGGCGCGCGCACGTACGCAACCACGTCCTCCGGAGGGAGGCAGCAGCAGGGCGCGCGGGCGCAGAACCGTCTCTGCCGCCCCTCCAGTTCTCCAGGGCCGGCTGTTTGGGTTCGCTTTGCAGCAGCGCAGCTGGCTGTGAGCTAAAGGATATTGGTGGTGGACTGCCGTAGGCGAGGGAGGAAAGTGAACTCAGAGGCGGCGGAGAGAAGAGACATGGACCAATTCTGGCAGGAGAGAGCATCTGCCGGTGGCGTCGTTCTCGAAGACCGGCGCGTATTCTGCTGCAGAAGCCTCACCTGCCGCGCAGTCGGATCGGGGGACCTACTGGAGATGTGACTCTCCTGGATCTCTGTGCTTTAACCGGCCCGGTTCCATTCCTTGGCCATCATAGCTCAGGGAGCCGTGAAGCAGAACTTGGTTTTGTTGTTGTTGTTGTTGTTTTTAACTGGGAGCATATCAGAAGTAGGTTGCACAGACCAGGTGAGGAAGAAAATATTTAACAGCCATTTCCAGCTTCTTAATTAATTGCCAAACATTACTACTACATATCATAAAACACAACTCAGGTTTGGTTTTTCAAAGTAAGATCTCAAGGCCACACCCCAGGCCTGAATCAGGAAGTGGAGAAGGCTGATTCTACGTGCGTCAGTTTTAGGAGCCAGCGATCCAAGCAATGTTTTGTCCTGAGCATCCCACTTAAGTGTATTCATGGTGAGTTGGATGCCAGATACCTTAACAATATCGATAATAGGTGCTTTCAGGAAGGAGTTTTATTTGAAAAGCAAGTACTTTTAAGATTTTATGTAGTGCAGAGGGACCCAGGCAGGCAGCGAATGAACAAGGGAGAAAAGTATGAAGAGCTAGGTCGTCGTATAGGGCAATGGTCTTTCTTTTTAATTTTCATTTCTTTTCTTTTAATGTACACCTTAAAAAAATTTCAAAAACTATTTTAACTCCTCAAATATTTTCATTTGATATCTAAAAGTATAAGTTTAAATAGTTGCAAAGATTATCGTTTCTAGCATTGCTGTACTGCCATCTTTAAATTAGTACATCACTTTTAAATCTGTCCAGTAGAAAAGTAAACACAAAAGTGATGTTTTAAATGAATAACATTTGCATAAGGGCATCGAGTTATGTTAAGGGTAAGAATGATTTGGGAAAGACTACAGAGAATGGTTAAGCAATTTGAAGAATGTAATCATTGCTACTAAAATGTACATGTAGAAATTGTTGAGATGGTATATGTTATGTATGTTTTTACTACAATAAAAAAAATCAAATATATAGTCAAAAACATATTTTCCTCAAAATTCAATTTTTACTTCAACTCGCCACAGAATTTTATTCTCAAGTCATTAGCATAGTTCCTTATGGAGACTTCATGGTGCCATAGTTAAGTGCTAGCCCCATAACCAGGAAGTTGGCAGTTGGACCCTACCCTGCAGCTCCAAGAAAAAGAGTTGGTGACATGTCCTCTGATGTTATAAAGATTGTTGTTGTTGTCAAGTGCCACTTCTGACTCATAGCAAGGCTTCCAAGGAGTCCAATAACCTTGCAGTCCGGTGCTTATCCTACAGTGCCACACTAGGGCTCTAGTCTAGAAAACCCTATGAGACCGTATGCTCTGTTGCTATGATTTGAAAGCAACTCATGGTACCAAACATCATACTTCTTTACAGTAAAAACTTATTAAGTTGTGTTAAATTTTTATTCTGGATTTTTACCATTACAAAATACTAGTACACAACTGAGCAAAACAAATTAGCATGAATTTTGTTAAATCGTTAGTAAACATGAAAAATTATTATTGGGAATGCCTTAATGAGATAGGGTCTTGTTTATTCTTACAATTAGTTCATGTTGTTGTTAAGTGCCGTTGAGTAAGTTCTGAGTCAGTGACCCTGTATACGGTTTCTGCTTACTTTTAGGGTAGCAGTCTAGTGCTTATCCTATAGTGTCACACCAGGACTCCTATGTGGGAGTGGCTCCACAAGATAAGCACTGGCTGTGAACCAGAAGGTCAGTGGTTGAAGCTTGCCAGCCCCTCCAAGGGAGAAAGATGAGGCTTTTTGCTCCTACAAAGATTTAAAGCCCTGGAAACCCTACACAGGGATGCTATGAGTCAAAAAAACCCATCAACACGGCACTTAACAATAACAGTGATTAGTTCATATACAGGTAGACATGAATACATGTATAGAATACTTTGAAGTGCTACAATTATTCAATATGGCCCTTCTAGCCAAATTCTTCCATTCTCACATATGAATCCCAGACTCTATGCTTGTAAAGATGGTACAAGACCAGGCCTTATTTCTTCCTGTTGTACTTAGGGTCACTATGAGTCAGAACCAACTCAATGGCATTTAATAACAACAAGTATTAAAATCATCCAAAAGGAGGAAAACATTCAACAAGATTGATAAATAGTGGCAACAGTGGACTCAAACATAACAATTGTGAAACTAGTGTAAGACAGGGCAGTGTTTCACTGTGGGGTCACTAAGAGAACCTAACAACTACTACAACAAAGGATTAAGGTGGGACTAGAAAGTGTGACTCAAATTACTGTCCTAAGTGTCGAGGGTATGGTCTTTATCCAATATATAGAAATGCTTTGGCAAAATTTGCTCTCTTGCTCACAATCCTGCACCTGGCTCATCTACATATGACCTGCAGTTTGTGAGGCTTGTGGCCTTTCACCTGACCTGACTCACCAGCTTCCACAGACTTTATGCATCAATAGTCTGCCTTCTGACCTGTCAGTTTGAGTTCCTCAGCCTCTGCAACCACATTCATGGGGAGAATCCTCCAAACTGATGTCTGAACTGTGAACCTGGGCCTTACCATCCTCCACTACTGCATGAGCCATTTTCTTGACACTTTATAAGTTCTCTGAGACATTGCAGCAAAATGTTAAACCCAGGGATATGAGGGAGAATACTGAAGGGGAGGACTGAGGATTGTATCAGGGATTACTCAGTAGTATATTGTTGTTAAGACTTACAGCAACTCTGTACAGGGTTTCTGAGGAGTGACTGGTGAGTTTGAACCATCAGCCTTGCAGTTCAAATCGACCTTGAGGATGAGTGCTTATCATCCAATGCCACATCAGGACTCCAGATATATACATATATGAGGGTAACTCAATAAGTATCACTACTTTAAGTCCAGTTATATATGGATGGGTTTATTCCATATAAAATGTAATCCATAGATGGCTGCAGACAAGTTATTTCAGTAATACACTTGTCCTTGTCGCATTAGGATATCTTTTAAAAAAAAAAAAATGATTCTTTTTGTGTCATGAGATAAAAGATTTTAGGTTTAGAACTAATAAGAAATTTTAAACAAAACTTACATGGACATCTTCCCAAATCTTTGAAGCTCTGTGACAGGTTTACAGGAAAGCTGTCCAACATAAAACAACAGTTTTTAAATGGATCAAGTGTTTTAAAGAAGGTTGGAAAGACCTCAAAGATGAACCAAGAAAAGGAAGACTGTTAACCTTGACAAATGAAGAAATGTGGCTGACGTCCAAAACTAGTAGAAGAAGGCCTTAGAATTACCACTGATGTGCTAGCTATTGAAATTGGAATCTTACAAGGTTTAACATTTTCAATTTTTAGCAAACATCTGGCCTCAAAGCTTTCAACTCGATGGGTGCCAAAAGAGATCAGTTAGTACAAAGTGCTGATCTTTCCATGAGTCTTTTAAGTAAGATCAAAGATGATCTTGTAGAACGAATCATAACTGGACATGAGTCTTGGATTTACCAATACTATACATGAGTCCTGATGTGGCACTGTAGGATCGGCATTGGGCTGCTCACCACAAGGTTGGTAGTTCAAACCCACTAGGTGTTCCTCGGAAACCATATACAGGGTCACCACCACTTGTCTGTCAGTTTGTCGGACTGTGGTGGTTTGTGAGTTGCTGTGATTCTGAAAGCTATGCCACCGGTACTTTGAATAACCAGCAGGGTCACCCATGGTGGACAGGTTTCAGATGAGCTTCCAGACAAAGACACACTAGGTAGAAAGTGTGATGAACTACTTCCGAATATTTATTCAATGAAAACCTTAAGACTAGCAGAAAGACACTGTCAGATATGGTGCTGGAAAACAAGCCCTTCAGGTTGGAAGGCACTCAAAATGCGACTGGGGAAGAGCTCTCTACTCAAAGTAGAGTTGACCATGATAACGCCAATGGAGTAAAGCTCGTGGGAGAAACGCCCACAGGACCTTCATTTGCTGAAGAGAAACAGCTGTAAACATCCATTGAAAATCTGAACATGGAATGTACAAGTATGAATCTGGGAAACTTAGAAGTTGTCAAAAATGAAATGGAACGCATAAACATCGATATCTTAGGCATTAGTGAGCTGAAATGGACTGGTATTGGCCATTTTGAATCTGACAACCAC
>NW_006408603.1:1560227-1578651 GCF_000296735.1 Chrysochloris asiatica | reverse complement strand
GGAGGAAGTCCAAGGTGCACTGAAGGAATTGGCAAAGAACAAGGTACCAGGAATTGATGGAATAAAAATTGAAATCTTTCAAGAAAGTGAGGTGGCACAGGAGGCACACACTCATCTCTGACAAGAAATTTGGAAGACAACTATCTGGCCAACTGATTGGAAGAGATCCATATTTGTGCCCATTCCAAAGAAAGGTGACCCAAGGGAATGCAGAACTCATCGGACAATGTCTCTGATATCTCATGCAAGTAAAGTTTTGCTGAAGGTAATACAGAAACAGCTGCAAGAATACATTGACAGAGAACTTCCAGAGGTTCAAGCTGGATTCAGAAGAGGCCATGGAACGAGAGATATCATTGCTGATGTCCGGTGAATCTTGGCTGAAAGTAAAGAGTATCAGAAAGATAATAAACCTATGCTTTAGTGACTACGCAAAGGCTTTCGATTGTGTGGATCATGACAAGCTATGGACAATATTGTGCAGTATGAGTATTCCATCTGTACCTGGACCAAGAGGCAGTTGTTCGAATAGAACATGGGAACATTGAACGTTTTAAAATTAAGAAAGGTGTTTGACAAGGTTGTATTCTTTCACCATACTTATTCCACCTGTATGCTGAACAAATCATCCGAGAAGCTGGGTTCTATGAAGAAAAACTTGGCATCAGGAATGGAGGAAGACTCATTAACAACCTGCGATATGCAGATGATACACCTTGCTTGCTGAATGTGAAGAGGACCTAAAACATTTATTGATGAAGACCAAAGAGCACAGCCTTCGGTATGGATTGCATCTCAATGTGAAAAAAAACAAAAATCCTCACCACTGGACCAATAAACAACATTCTTGTCAAGTGAGAAAAGATTGCAGTTGTCAAGGACTTCATTCTTCTTGGATCAACTATCAACACTCACGGAAGCAGCAGTCAAGAGATCAAACGAAGTATTGCATGAAGCAAATCTGCTGCACAAGACCTTTTTAAAGTGTTGAAGAGCAAAGATGTCAGCTTGAGAGCTAAGATGTGCCTGACTCAAGCCATGGTATTTTCAATAACCTCATATGCATGTGAAAGCTGAACAGTGAATAAGGAAGATCATAGAAGAATTGATGCATTTGGGTTATGGTGTTGGTGGAAAATATTGAAAGTGCCCAAAGAACCAATAGATCCGTTTTGGAAGAGTGCAGCCAGAGTGCTCCTTAGAGGCCAAGATGACCAAACTTCATCTCTCATACTTTGGACATATTGTCAGGAGGGAGCAGTTGCTGGAGAAGGATATCATGTTTGGTAAGGTGGAGGGTCAGAGGAAAAGAGGAAGACCCCCAGTGAGATGGATTAGCCAAGTGACAGCATCGATGGACTCAAGCATGACAACAATAGTGAGGGTGGCCCAGGATCGGGCAGTGTTTTGTTCTGCTGTGCATAAGGTCACTATGGGTCAGTACTGACTCGATGGCACCTAACAACAACAACAGCAACATGAATCAGAACCAATTCAACAGCAGTTAACAACAACAGCATACAGGGAGCAAAGTACAATCAAGGCAGTGGCTTCCAGGGGATCTTCTAGGCCAGTTCAATTCAAAGCAGAGATCAGGTCAGAAGGTACTGGTGAGACTATGTTTCAGGATTACAAAGAGGTAATCTTGATAGATTTTCTCAAAGGACACAAGAAAATCATGAAGGTTTATTAGCAAGAAGTTCTAAGAAAATTTAAAACTACATTGGTGAGAAAAAGGACAGAAAAGTTGTGCTAAGGATTTTTCCCCCATTATGACAATGCGCTGGCTCATTTTTCAAGGGTAAGAAGGTCAGTCCTCTGAGAACTTCACTGGGCAACCTTACCCCTCCCCACCCCACAGCTCTGATCTTGCCCCTTCAGACCTTTTTTGTTCCCCAAACTCAAGATTTAACAGGAACAAGATTTAAGTTCCTCAAAGATGCTAAAACAACTGTTTTGAGTTGGTGTAAATTAGAGTGCAAAATTTTTCAGGGAAGGGATTGTTGTTGCTAAGTGCCATTGAGTCACTTCAGACTCATAGCGACCCTGTATAGGGTTTCCAAGGAGTAGCTTTTGGTTAGCAGTCCAGTGCTTACTCTACAGTACCACACCACCATCAGAAATCTATAGACCTTGATGGAGAATATGTCCAGAAACAATAGCTTCACATTGTGATGTTTTTGTTTAATAAAGGTTTCTCTTTTTAACTTACCCTCTGTTTAGTGGATTTGGAGTCCTGGCAAAGTGCTGAAGGTTAATTGCAAGGTAGGTTTTAACTGCGGGTTGGTGGTCCAAGCTCCTCCTAGGAAACCCTATACAGTCGGAATCGACTCGATGGCACTAACAACAACATATAATGCATTTAACAGCACAGTGGCTCCTAAATGCATTATATTTAGGATAAGCACTGGACTGTGAACCAAAAGGCCAATGGTTCAAGTCTACCTGCCGCTCCATGGGAGAAAAATGAGGTTTTCTCCTCCTATAATAATTTACAGCTTTGGAAACACTGTATGAGATTGCTATGAGTTGTTACTGACTCAACAGCACTTAACAACAACAACACATATAATGGATTAATTCCCTTTTAAAATATCCTTGTCACTGTACTTCCTTGAAATTTTTTCTCTATCCACTGAAATACCCTGCTTTTAAGACCACTGAGAGAGATGGAAAGCCTTGGGTGGGTTTGGAGGAAAAACTCAACACAGAATTGTAAAAAGATCACTCTGGCTACTTCCTGGAGAAAACACCTGTAGAGGCTTAGGGTAAAATGAGGCAAGATGAGTTAGGCTACTCAGATGATAATAAATCAGGCAAGGAAAAATGATTGATTGAACCAAGGTGATAGCCGTGGGGATGGTAAAAAGCTGGAGTATAAATAAGAAAGATGAAATAATAACGCCCTTTCTGCCAATTAACTTCAAAATAAGTTAATGGATGAATTTCTTAACTAAAATTCTTCTTCCATGAGATTTTCTTGTTTCCCTTTATTAATACCTAGTATGAATGTGTGGTTTTCTTAAAACTACATAATTTTATAAGGATGGAACTGGCCCCCATGAAGTCCACTATGTGCTCTGATAGGGCTATGCTAAGAATCAAACTTGTCATAGCATACTTGGGGACTACATCATTGATTTGCATGGGGGCCCAGAAATCTTGTAGGAGAAATTGCAAATTCAGTTCACAGTTCACATTATCACCTATCTAATGGAGGGAACACAAGGCATGAACCCAGGTCTTAGTCTGGGTTCTCAAGGGAAGCAAAACCAATGAACCTTATATATGCATATATAAAGAGAGGTTTGTATTAAAGAAATGGCTCACAGGGTTGTAGAGGTGGACAAGTCCTAAGTCCATGGGTCAGATGTCAGGCCGGAGGCTTCTGACTCATGTAGCTTCAGGGCTGTTGAACCAAGACAGTAGGCAGGGCAGGAAAGTTGGGCAGGTAAGAAGGCAGGCTGCTGATGTCTCTCAGGATCCGCAGGTATTAGAGCAGGTCACTGGCTCAAGTCCAAAGAACTAGAGGTCAGAGGATGAACCAGATGAAAGATCCAGACCCAGCAGAGATCAAGCAAGTTTTATCTGAGTATCTAATATATTAGAAGCAGGCCACAACCCAGAAGAAGTTTCCTTTCAGTTGAATGGCTGCTCATAGCAGATCTTATCATGGGGAATTACTACATCTTAACTGCCAAACCATATGGTGCTGTAGGATAAAGCACTGGACCGCAAGGTCAGTTTGAACCACAAGGTTGGCAGTTCAAACTGCCAACAACTCCTTGGAAACCCTATACAGGGTCTCTATGAGTTGGCACTGACACAATGACACTTAACAACTACAACAACTGCCAAACCAATGAGATTCCTGGTCCAGTCAAGTTAACACAAAACCTTAACTATCACAGAGATTGAATCTGTTTGTGGAACCAAAATGCCTGATTTGAAGCCTGGTTTCACCACCCAGTAGTTGTATGATTTATTGCAACTTACTTATCTTGCCTGAGTTTCCTCACCTGTAAAAAGGTTGCTGTTATTAGTACAACATACCTCAAAGTTGTTTAAGAAATTAATGAGTTCCTATTTGTAAAGTGCCAAGAACAGAAAAAGAGCATTTGCAGTGCAGCAAATTACTTAATACGGTCCATCTTGGCACTGTGGGCTAATGCGCTGGACAGCAAAGTCAGTTTGAATCGCAAGGCTGGCAGTTCAAGCTCACCAGCTGCTCCTCAGAAATCCTATACAGGGTTGCTATTGGTCAGAACCAACTCAGAGCTAGAGCTGAGAATCTTTGGGCCCAGACTTACTGACAGAGTGGGGTGCTTCCAGGCACTTACCAGCAGAGTTTTGTAACACTTGCCTGAGCAGGGCAAAGACCAGGCCAGATCAAGAGGTCCCTCAGTGTGTCAAGGACCAAGAAGAAACCTGTCTGCAGACATAACTGAAAAGAGGCTATCTTGATGCAAGAACTATACCTTGAGCATATCTAAACCTGAATTGTAGCATGCAACTACTCCTCTGGAAGTGTGGTGGCTCTGCAGTATAATCACTAGGCTGTTAATCACACCAGTTCAAGCCCACCAGTCACTCCAAGGTAGAAAGATGAGGCTTTCTATTCCCAGTAGCCCACAGCCTCGGGAACATCTTACAGCATAGCTCTAAATTGAAACCAACTCAACGGCACTTAACAAAAACACTACTTCCCAGCTAAACCCTATAACTGTGTGTTTTGTTTGACCTTCACAATGGATTACTAAATCCAGCAGAGAAGTAAAATATACCATTGGAGGGACAATTGGTGTCAGAATTGGTTAAAAAAAAGCCTGGCGAGAAAGTATGTCTGACCTCCACCTCATAGGGATCAACCTTGGGCTGTTGATACTGATCATGATCCTCTCTTCACCCAACTCCCTGCTTTGTGAGGTTAGATGAGGTCAGACACTTTGGTAACACAATTTTTATAGTACTGGAGATGAATGACAAAGAGAAGGTGAACAACCTAATGGGCAAAACCCATTAGCTGGTCACAGGAGATTGGCAGCAGTAAGGCAGTAGCCCAAGGGTAGGATGCAGATTTGTGAAGACTGGTTCTGCAAATTGTGGACAGGGCAGTTATTGTCAACTAAGAAATTATGAAGACTTAATGAGCACCAACAGAGGGATGCTTTGTTGTAGTTGAGATTTGGAATATTTTTATAAATGGTCACCATTAGTAGGTAAGGTCAAGGGATATGCATATATAACATTTTGTGATTTAGAGTTCATTTATTAGCACTTCATGGTGTTTTGCAAAGTTCATTTTGACTTCAAGGTGCTGTGTTGCCTGATCAAGTTTGAGAACCACCAGTATCAAGAAAAGGGGGACAGATGGTAGAGTTCAGTGTTTAATTTGCTATCTATTGACTTTTCTATGTTTCTAAGGCCTTCCAGGGGCACATTAGTAATCCCAGTAATAAACATGACATTTGAACAGCAGTTTACAATTTACAAAGTGCTTTCACACTCATTATTTCTAATTCTTGCAACTTGTGAGACACATTCCAATTTAGACAACAAATAGACCTCATTATGTGAATGTACCCTAATGTATTAGCCCTCTACTGTTAGACAATATAGTTGTTTCTACTTTTGTGCTCTTATAAACAATACTGTGATAGGCATAATGATGGGTAATTCTTTGCATGTCTATTACTATTACTTCAAAATATTCATGAAACTAGAATTCAAAGGGTATGCACACTGTAAAAGTTTTTAAGATATAAATTCAGTGGGCTATTTTGATGTACAAGGGAACTTCAAAAAGTACATGGAAAAAAATAGAATTAAAAGATAACAGAATTTTTCCACTACGTTTTTTAAATCCCCCTCCTATGTTGCTATTATGCAAAGAAGTTGAAATTAACATCAATCTTTTTGTTTGTTTGTTTGTTTCTTTAAAGGTCTCTCTTCAAAGTGTTAGAGAGTAAAGATGTCATTTTTAGGATTAAGGTGTGCCTGACACAAGCCATGCTATTTTTTATCTCCTCATATACATGTGAAATCTGTACAATGAATAAGGAAAACCAAAGAAGAAATTATAATTCTAGTGTTGACCAAGAGTATTGAATATACCATTTACAGTCATTTTGTTGTTGTTGTTAGGTGCCATCAAGTCAGTACCTACTCATAGCGACCCTATGCACAACAGAACGAAACACTGCCTGGTCCTTGACCAGCCTCACACTCTTACTATGTTTGAGCCCATTGATGCTGCCACTTTGCCAATCCATCTCGCTGGGGATCTTCCTCTTTTTTCTCTGACCCTCCACCTTACCAAACATGATTTCCTTCTCCAGGGACGGGTCCTTCCTGACAATATGTCTGAAGTATGAGAGATGAAGTTTGGCCATCCTGTCTTCCAAGGAGCACTGTGGCTGTACTTCATCCAACACAGATCTATTTGTTCTATTGGCAGTCCATGGTACTTTCAATTATTCCCCTCCAACACCATAACTCAAATTCATCAATTCTACAGTCTTCCTTATTCACTGCTTAGCTTTCGCATGCATATGAGGTTATTGAAAATGCCATGGCTTGGGTCAGGCGCACCTTAGTCCTCAAATTGACATCTTTGCTCTCCAACACTTTAAAAGGTCCTTTGCAGCAGATATTGTTGTTGTTGTTGTTTTGTTCTGTGGAGTTGGTTCTGACTCATAGCAACCCTGTACAGGGTTTCTGAGGCTGTAAATCTTTACAGAAGCAGGAAGCTACATCTTTCTCCCATGGAGCAGCTGGTAATTTCAAACTGCTGACCCTGAGGGTAGCAGCCCTATTCATAACCACTACGTTACCAGAGCTCTTGCAGCAACTATGCATAATGCAATACATCGTTTGACTTCTTGACTGCTGCTTCCATGAGTATTGATGGTTGAGCCAAGAAATATGAAGTCTTTGACAACTTCAATCTTTTCTCCATTGATAAGAACGTTGTTTATTGGTCCAGTGGTGAGGATTTTTGTTTTCTTTACATTGAGATGCAATCCATACCAAAAGTTGTGCTCTTTGATCTTCATCAGTAAATATTTTAAGTTCTCTTCACTTTCAGCAAACAAGATTGTATCATATGCATATTGCAGGTTATTGAGTCTTCCTCCAATCCTGATGCCATGTTTTTGTTCATATAACCCAGCTTCTTGGATTATTTGCTCATATTGTGCTGGGGACAGCATACGCAGACCCTGGCTTGATCAGTGGTAGCCCCATTAAACCACCTCTGAATATAATCAGTTTAACCCAGATGCTCTTCTTCCTCCTGAAAGTATATAGGAATATTAAGAACAATGTAGCATTTTAGGTATAGATAAATGAAGCCCGGTACCTGAGATCTTGCTCACAAACAAAAGTTTGCAAAGTGTACAGAGACAGCTTGGCTCCTTTCAGGAACCTTGCTTTATGTTATGTATCCTTAAGAAACTGCACGTTGCTACTCTAGATCATTGAAGCCTAAAAATTAATATATAGCAGCTTGATTGAACCTTTTTTCTGTAAAAATATAAATGTTAGATTGTTAAGAAAAACTATGAAAATATCTTAAATGCTGTTCCTGTGAATCATTATGTCCTGTTTTGAATGATTAATCACATTTCAGTTCCGTATCCTGTCTTAATCACATCCTCCCTTTGTGACATCCTCCCTGAGTGAATTACATCCTTCCTTTGTAACAAATCCCTCCCTAAAAAAGAGAATAAAAGGCTGAGGTAGAGTAAGTTCTGCAGGCAATGCTTTGCAATGCTAGGTAAAATGTTTGCAGATCCGTCTACCTGCCAGTTTGCATCATATCTGTGTGTCTGTCTTTTTTGTATATATTTCGTCCCTCTCTTTCTCTATCCCTTTCGCCGTCAGATCTCCCTTCTTCGTGACACCCACACTTCCTTGTCGAGGCGGGACCCCAACATAGGACCTTGACAATGTTGAACAAGTATGGTGAAAGAATACAACCCTGTCACACACCTTTCTTAATTTTAAACCATTCAGTGTTCCCATGTTCTGTTTGAATAACTGCCTCTTGGTCCATGTACAGATTCCTCATGAGCACAATTTAGTGTTCCAGAATACTCATACTTTGCAATGTTGAATAGCTTGTTATGACCCACACAATCAAAAGTTTTTGTGTAGTCAATGAAACACAGGTAAACATCTTTCTGGTATTCTCTGCTTTCAGCCAAGATCCATCTGATATCAGCAATGATATCCCTTGTTCCACATCCTCTTTTGAATCCAGCTTGAACCTCTGGAAGTACTCTGTCAATGTATGGTTGCAGCCGTTTCTGTATTACCTTTAGTAAAACTTTATTCTCATGGGATATCAATGATATTGTCCAATGACTTCCACATTCCATTGTGCTACATGTCTTTGGAATGGGCACAAATATGGATCTTTTCCAATCAGATGGCCAGGTAGTTAGTTATCTTCTAAATTTCTGGCATAGAAGACTGAATGCCTCCAGTGCCACCTCACTTGGTTGAAAGATTTCAATTTGTATTCCATCAGTTCTTGGTGCCTTGTTCTTTGCCAATGCCTTGAATGCACCTTGGACTTCTTCCTCTGGGTCATTGGTTCTTGATCCTATGCTAGTTCTTGAAATAGTTGAACATCAACCATTTCCTTTTGGTACAGTGACTCTGTGTATTCTTTCTATCTTCTTTTGATTCTTTCTGCATCATTCTATTATTTGCCCAGAGAATCCTTCAATAAAGCAAGTTAAGGCTTGAATCTTTTCTTTAGTTTCCTCAGCTTGAGAAATGCTAAGTGAGTTCTCCCTTTTTGGTTTCTAACTACAGGTCTTTGCACATGTCGTTATAAGGCAAACATTTCATTATACGGCAAAGACCAAACCAAATCAAATGGTACCTGTATATTTATAACAAAATGTACAGTCATAAGAAGAAATAAATTTGTCTTGGAAGAAGTACAACTGAAATGTTCCTTAGAAACAAGGGTGATAAAACTTTGTCTCAGATACTTTGGACATGTTGTCAGGAGGTATCAGTCCCTGGAGAAGGACATCATGGTTGATAAAGTAAAGGGTCAAAAAAAGATCTTCAGCAAGATGGATTAGCATAGTAGCTGTAACAATGGGCTCAAACACAACAATTGTGATGATCTCTCAAAACTGTGCAGTGTTTCATTCTGTTGTACATAGGCTCACAGTGAGTCAGAACCAACTAGAGGGCACCTAGCAACAAGTTGCTTATTTCTTCACATCCTATTCATTCCTCAATCTGCTCTTGTCAATTTTCCACTCTCGTCACTGGATTCAAACAACTCGTTAAAGTCTTCACTGACCTCCATGGTTTTAATTCCAATGAACATATGAGGGTAAGTCTAAAATTATTAAGGTTCCAGTTCATACATACATGGAATAATCCAAACAAAACATGTTTAAATATGTCTCTGTGATCAGAAGGTGGTATGAAAACAATTTCTTACAGTAATATACTTGTCATAGTCTTTCTAGGGTACCTTCCCCAAAGGTCAAATCAAAACAGTGGCTTCCAAAGGGATCTGCTGGATTAGTTAAATCCAAGGCAGAGAAGGTTATGGCAGCTGTATTTTTAGGATTCCAAAAGGCGAGCCTTGGTAACTACCACTCTTAGGTCAGTTTGTTGTAGTTTGGTAGTTTGCATGTTGCTGTGATGATGGAAGTCATTCCACAAGTATTTTAAATACCAGCAGGGTCACTGATGGTGGACAGGTTTCAGCTAAACTTCAGATGAAGGCAGATTAGGAAGGGGAGAGGCAGACTACTTCTGACTGTTTAGCCACTGAAAACCTTATGAATAGCACAAGAATATTATTAGATCTAATGCAAGAAGATGAGCCCCTCAGGTTGGAAAGCACTCAAAATATAACTGGGGAAGAACTGCCTCCTCAAAGTGGAATTTCCCATGATGACACAAATGGAGTACAGTTTTGGGACCTACATTTGCTGGTAGGGGACAACTCAAAATGAGGAGAAATAGTTGTAAACATCCACTAATAATTGCAAAATGGAATGTACAAACTACGAATCTAGGAAAATTGGAAGTTATCAGAAAAGGAAAAGAAAGAACAAACAAGTGGGTGGATTAGGTGGAAGTGCAATGAGGAGCTCCGTCAGCAACAACACAGAATACTGGACCAAGCAGGCTCCGGGGATGGTCTCAGAACTCTGAACCACAAATAAAGGAATATTTAGAAGGTTGGAAGACTTACAGCTTGGGGAATTTATAGCAGAAGCAAGAAATCCATTGCTTTCTAATTCAAGATGCTCAGCTGCTCCCGGACCCACCATCTTGGGTGAGACCAAGCGGGGGAAGGATCAGAGCAGCCGCGACGCCTGACAGAAATGCAGAGATAAAGGTGTGGACATTCTTTTTTTTTTTTTTTTTTTTTTTTTTTTTTTTTTTTTTTTGTATCTGTTCATTGGTCTCTCACTGGCTGCACACCTCCATTCTGGTGACTAGAGGGAGTACCTGAGTGAGTGAACACCCCACCCTTGTCCCTGGAGGGTTCTACTTCACGTGCACACAGATTTCCTTGAAATTTCAAGTGACAGTTTCCACTTAAAACCAAATGGCAGTACAAAAAGGCCACAGCCTGCCCTGAACTGTTTATCACTAGGAAAAAGGCCTGAATGGGATTGTGGAGTGGGACAGGCAGACTAAAAAGGAAATAGAAGAAAAATTAAATCCTGAGCTACGTCACAACGACCAACAGAGCTATCTTGAAATTTCTTAAGAAGAGGAGTGAAAGGGAAGCCCATCTCCTGATCACATCTACCTGGAGGCAATCAGAAAGCATAAAAAATACCAAAATACATACCCATGTAAGTATGAAGGCCACAGAAGCAGATGACCATATCAGCATCTGTCCAGAAACGAGATAAAGTGACTTAGGCAAATGAGCTGGAAGTAGACATACACTCCATACTGGAAGATGGGCAGGCTTTGGAAATGCCTGAAAAGGAATTCAGAAAAATGATTATAAAATGTATCAAAACACTATTCAATGGAGTTGAGAAAAATAAGGAAGAAGTCAGGAAAGCACTACATGAACAATCAAATAAGATAGATACAGCATTGGAAACAATTCAAAACCTACAGAAAGAGGTCCAAATGATTAATAATAGAATATCCAAAATTGACAATACACTGAAAGGGCAAAGGAGTAGAATTGAAGAGATAGAAGCCAGAACTAGTGAGCTAGAAGATAAATCTCTCAACACTACTAAGATAGAACAGCTGAGAACTCTGGACTCATGGAAAGAGAGGGACTGGGTGCTGGCAGCCAGGAGGCAGGTTTACAGAATGTGTCCTTTGGTTGTTTAAATTATTACATATTCCTGAGTGTTTCTATGTAAAACCCCCACCATCCCAAAAGGAACAACAACAACAACAACAACAACAAAAAACACGGAGGGAATGGAATGATGATGCACAAAGGAGATAGTAATTAATGCAATGAAACGATGGTATAAAGTTGATGTTCTCCCATGTAAAATACCACTGAGTTCACAATAAAAACTTAAAAAACAAAAAAACAAAAAAACCCCACAAGCTTTGACTTGAAATATTGGATTCTATGGGCAAATTATTGAATGATGCAGAAAGCATCAAAAAAAGATGAAAGGAATACACACAGTCACTGTACTAACAAGAAATGGTGGAAGTTCAACCATTTCAAGACATAGCATATAATCAAGAGCCAATGGTACTGAGGGAAGAAGTCCAATGTGCACTGAAGGCATTGGGAAGGAATAAAACACAGGGAACTGCTGAAACACAAATTTAAATCTTTCAACAAGCACTGGGATCATTCATTCATATATGCCAAGAAATTTGGAAGACAACTACCTGACCAACTGATTGGAAGAGATCCATATTTGTGCCCATTCCAAAGACAGGTGACTCAACGGAATGTGGAAATCATCAGACAATATCTTTAATGTCACATGCAAGTAAAATTTTGTTAAAGATAGCTCAAAAGATAGCAACAGTACATCAACAGAGAACTCCCAGAGGTTCAAGCCGGATTCAGACGAGGATGTGGAATGAGGGATATCATTGCAGACGTCAGATGGATCTTGGCTAAAAGCAGAGAATACTAGAAAGATGTTTACCTGTGCAAAGGCTTTCGATTGTGTGGTTCATATTGAGCTACGGACAACATTAAGGAGAATGCGTATTCCAGAACTCTTAATTATGCTCATGAGGAACCTGTACATAGACCAAGAGTCAGTTTTTCCAACAGAACAAGGGAACACTGAGTTGTTTAAAATAAGGAAAGGTGTGCACCAGGGTTATTCAACTTGTATGCTGAGCAAATAATCAGAGATGCTTGATTATAAGAAAAAAAATGGGGCATCAGGGTTGGAGGAAGATTCATTAATAACCTACAATATGTGAATGATACAACCTTGCTTGCTGAAGGCAAAGAGGATAAAAATATTGATGAAGATCAAAGACCACAGCAACGAGAATGGATTGCACCTCAATGTAAAGAAAACAAAAATCCTCACCACTGAGCCAATAAATAACATCATGATAAATGAAGAAAATATTGAAGTTATCAAAGACTTCATTTTATTTGGATCCACAATCAATACTCATGGAAGCAGCAGTCAAGAAATCAAACTACAGATTGTATTAGGCAAATCTGCTGCAGAAGACCTCTTTAAAGTATTCAAGAGCAAAGATGTCAGTCTGAGAACTAAGGTGCAACTTACACAAGCCATGATATTTTGAGCAGCCTCACATGCATGTAAAAGTTGGACATTGAATTAGGAACACCATAGAAGAATTGATGCATTTGGGATATGGGTTTGTAAAAGAATATTAGAAGTACCATGGACTGCCAGAAGAACAAACAAATCTGTGCTGGAAGTAGTATAGTCAGAATGCTTCTTAGAAGCTAGGATTGTTGTTGCTGTTGTTGTTATGTGCTGTGGAGTAGGTTCCAACTCATAGCGACCCTGCACAGGGTTTCCGAGGCTGTTACTCTTTACAGGAGCAGAACGCCTCATCTTTCTCCCGCGGAACTGCTGGTAGTTTCAAATTGCTGACCTTACGGTTCGCAGCCCAATTCGTAACCACTATGCTACCAGAGCTCCTTAGAAGCTAGGATGGTGACATTTAATCTTTTATACTTCGAACATATTTTCAGGAGGGACCAGTCCCTGGAGAAAGACATCATTCTTGGTACATTGAAAGGGCAGCAAAAAGGGGAAGACCCAACAACAAGGCCTTAGTATGCAAGTTTAGGGGAAACCTAGGGACCATGGGTGACCGTGCTGGTATTGAAAATACTGGTATACCTTTCAGCATCACAGCAACACAAGTCACCACAGTATAATAAACTGACAGATGAGTGGTCTATATTCTGTAAAGGTGATCTGGTAACTTAGCAGTTAAGAGTGGGCTGCTAACCTCAAGGTCAGCAGTTTGAAGTTACCAGCCATTCCGCAGGAGAAAGATGAGACTTTCTGCTCCCATAAAGATTTACAGCCTCAGAAAATCTACATATGGTTGCTCTGAGTCAGAACGGACTCCATGGCACACCAACAACACTATATATGTATATTTCACTAGCTTTGCTTTTCTAGAGAATCCAGACTAAAACTGCCATTCTGACGTGGTATAAATAGAAAAGCACAGAATTCTTTGGGGAAGAGTTAGAGATGGAAACACCACCTTCAGCATACAGTGGCCTAGATGGAAGATATTTTGAGAAATGATAACTTTACATTTTGACATTTTCACTTAATAAAGGTTTCTATTCTTTTGTAACAACACTTTTTGATTTACCTTCATATTTTTTCCTTAGCCTTCCTTGTCTTTTAGCAAAATTTAATGTTGTTGGCCACAACCCTTCCTGGAATCACTTACTTTCTTGACTTTCATGACACCACTTTCTTGTCAGAGGCTCCCAAGACCACTAGCAGGATCAATATTTACTAGAAGGACTCAGAAGAGTCAGATTATTATATTCTTGGTTACAGTTTGTTACAGTAGAAAAATACAGATTAGTTTAGAGCTGAGAGTGAAGCGTCCAGCTGATATGAAGTGAGGGGAGCTGCACAAGAACATCCAAACTTGTAGATAGTACCCATTTGACCTAGCCTCAATGGCTTGATGATCAAAACTCAACTACAGGAAGATTTTTAAAAAAATTTTTTGATAAAGAAATAAGTGTAAATTGCTACAATTTGATAAACTTGACCTATATTTATGGATGCAGTAGCTCAAAATACCAACTAAGCATCAATCCTCTGTATACAGCAACCCTCTGTATACAGGGTTGATAGGGACAGGCAACTTAGACATTGGCTTCCTAAAATAGGGGGACTACCAAGGAGCTCTGGTAGCGTAGTGGTTACGAATCGGGCTGCGAACCTTAAGCTCAGCGGTTCGAAACTACCAGCCGCTCCGCGGGAGAAAGATGAGGCTTTCTACTCCCGTAAGGATTTACACCCTCGGAAACCCTGTACAGGGTCGCTATGGGTCGGAACCGACTCGAAGGCACTTAACAACAACAACATCAAGGCATGAAGTGACTAGTTCACAAGTTTTCAAGAGGGCATTTAGTTTCAGAGTGTGCGGGGGAAGGTAGAGTCCCCACTGAATAGTTTTCATCTTGTTTAGAGGGGTCTGGTGAAAGGTGATGAGGATAAGATTCTTATGAGTCAATAGTGAATAATTGTTATCCTGACTAATTGTGACTGTCACAACTGTAAAGGTAGAAGTTTTGTAACAAAAATGGGGAAGTAGTTTATCTTACATTCCAGGAACAGAGGACCCTAGGACCATCAAGGGAGAAGGGTATAGTGGAATGTGGGACCCTATCCAGAGAAGCAGCAACATCAGAGATAGAGGCAGAGATGATGACATGGAGAGATAGAGCAGCTGAGGACTCTAGACTCATAGATTGAGAAAGGCTGTGTGCTGGCAGCCAGAAGGCAGGCTTGCAGAATGTGCCCTTTGGTTATTTAAATGATTATATATTCCTGAGTGTTTTTGTGTATATCCCCCAGCCCCCTCCAAACAAAACAAAACCCCAAAGGGAATAGAAGCAAATATTGTTGAATGATGATGCATGGAGGAGATTTTAATCATGGCAATGAAATGATGAGTGTAAAACTGATGTTCTCCCATGTAACCTATATCTCAATTCACAATAAAAACTTAAAAAAAAAAAAAAAAAGATACAGATTAAAATCCGAATGGGGTGCAGGAGAAGGTACATGGAGTGAATGAAACCCAGGGTAAAAAAGACATAAACTTACAAGTGTCCCTTCCCAATGGAATCACAAGGAACAACAATGTATGGCATTACATGTCCAGTGTTACCAACCAGGGAAACTCACACAAGCCTTTGTGTCCACAGTTTTGTGTCCACATATATGCATGCAGTACTCAAGTGATTGAGCTCAGCTTCCCTGACTCCAACCCACCAGAGGTCAAACTGATAAACATAGTCCAAGAACTGTGTTCCATAAATCACATTGTCAGAATAAACTATATCTAGTCAAACTGATTTAGTGTAGCCCAAGTCCTGGTGTGGTGCTGTGGATTAATGCACCAGACTGCAAAGCTGTTTGAACTGCAAGGTTGGCAGTTCAAGCTCACCAGCTGCTCCTTGGAAACTCTATACAGGGTCACTATGGGTTGGAATTGACTTGATGGCACTTAACAACAACAAGGCCTCAGGTGGAGTCCTGGTGTGGTGTTGTGGGTTAATGCACCAGACTGCAAAGCCATTTGAACTGCAAGGTCGATGGTTCAATCTCATCAGCTGCTCCTTGGAAACTCTATACAGGGTCACTATAGGTCGGAACTCAAAGACACTTAACAACAACAAGGCCTCAAGTATATAAAAATGACTCTTGGCTGATAGAATATTCCAGATACTTACAGATTATCTCCTGGAGTCCTGGTGTGGCACTGTGGGTTAATGTGCTGAACTGGAAAGTCACTTTGAACCACGAGGTCAGAAGTTCAAGCTCACCAGCTACTCCTCGAAACCCTATACAGGGTCGCTATGAGTTGGTACTTATTCAAGGGCACTTAACAACAACAACAGATTATATCCTAGTAATCAGTCAAGGGCCAGTCCTGAAGACAGGTCTTTAGCTGGAATGTGAAAAGTTTCAGCATTTCAGGCATGCTAAATTAACTCTTCCCTGTACATATGCTGTCTAGGTATCTTAGTGCTGCTACAACAGAAAGAATACAATGTTTTTCTGTTAGAACAAACAATAGTTATTTTCTCACAACTTTGGAGGCTAGAAGTCCAAATTTAGGGTACCAACTCCAGTGGAAGACTGTATCTGTGGGCTTTGGGGAAAATCTTTATCTCAGCTTCTGTATGTAGCTGATCATCCTTGCCATTCCTGACCTTGTAGATTGGTCTGCCTCCACTGTATGCAAAACATACTGTCTGTCTTGCCCCATGTCTGCCTTCTGTGATTCATCTGCTTTTATTATAGCTCAGAAATGATTGTTGTTGTTGTTGTTGTATTTCAGTGCTGTCGCATAGTTTCTGATTTTTATAAGCGACCCTGTATTGGGTTTCCAAGGAATGGATGGTGGGTTTGTACCACTAACCTTGCATTAATAGTCCGGTGCTTATCCTGCCGCACCACACTAGGATGCCACAAAAATGATTGGTTTACCATAAACCCTGAACTGCTTAACATAACAAAGAAAATCCTATCCCTAAGTGGGAATGCATCCACAGGTATAGGAGGTAGGACTTACAACACATATTTGGAGAAGACAAAATTCAATACATATATATATATACATATGAAATTTTGACGATGGATTTCAGGGAGCCACAGATATACAGAAATGAACATGGTATCTTGAAGATAGTAACTTGATTAGGTGCTGATAGTGGAAATGTAGACAAAATGGAGGGAGTAAGAGAAATAAATAGGAAACAAAATTTTAAATTTTTAAGTAAAAATTGTTGGACTTTGCCAAGTTCCAACTCTAAACACCTTTCTCATGTCAATTTTCTTTCCCTAGGCAAACTCATCTTTCTCCATAGATTCATTTACCACCAACACAATGATCACTTCCAAGTGTATATTTTCAGTCCAGGTCTCTCCTTTGAGGTTCTGAGACATCTTTCCAACTGTCTACTTAGTATATACCCACAGATGTCTCAAAGAAACCTCAAATTCAACTTAGGCTCAATAGTCTTCTCTCAAATCTCTTCATCCTCTTCCATATTCCCCATTTCAGTGAACGGCGCTGTCATTGCACTAGAAAGGAAAATATTTATTAAACAAAATCAACTGGTTTTGCTGACAGGACTAGGTAGATAGGTTAGATATGAGTGATCATCTTCAATACCTACAACTTCTTACCCCTCATATCCAACCTATGGTCCAGTCCTGTCAATTTTATTTCCTATGTATTTCTCTTACTCCCTCCATTTTATCTATATTTCCACTATCACCACCTAAGTCAAGTTACAACCTTCAAGATACCAACTTCATCTCTGCATGTACTATGACTCCGCTAGAATCCATTGTCAAAACTGCAGTAACAGCAACCCCCACCCCTTATTACCTATGGATCTTAAGTTGAAAACCATAATCCTTGATTTCCTGGGCAAGATGGCAGAGTAGGCAGCTGTGCAGAGCAGACCCTCTGCAACAAGGACATGGAAGACCAAGTGAAACAGATAAAGATGGAACCCTGAGCTTCAGAGATTAGGATACAGAGGTGGTTGAGTGCTGACTAGAAGAGGAAGCTGAACAGGATGGGCAAGAGAGGTGGAAAAATAGGTGTGCTCTAAGCTGGCCTGGAGCTATGCAGCCATCTTGATTTTTTGTGTAGCTGTCTATACAACAGCCTGAAGGCACAGGGCAGGACTGGAGATTGGTGATAAGGAAGTTGCAGTTCTCTCCTGTTCCCTGTCCACCACTCCTCTGTCAGTTTGTCCTACTGTAATTGCTTGTGAGTTACTGTGATTCTGGAAGCTATGCCACCGGTATTTTACATACCAGCAGGGGCACCCATGGTGGACAGCTTTCAGATGAGCTTCCAGACGAAGACAGACTAGGAAGAAGGAGTGACGAACTACTTCCAAATATTTAGTCACTAAAAATGAAAATGAAAATGAAAACAAGTCCATGAGAGCCAAAATATGACCTTGAATTTATCCCACCTGAATTTAGAGATCATCTGAAGAACAGATTTGATGCATTAAACACTAAAGATCAAAGACCAGAAGAGTTGTGGGATGACATCAAGAACATCATACATGAGAGCAAAAAGTCATTAAGAAGACAAGAAGGGAGGAAAATGTCCAAATGGATGTCAGAGGAGACTCTGAAACTTGCTCTCCAGGATAGAGAAGCTAAAGCAAATGGAAGAATTGAAGAGGTCC
>NW_006408603.1:1547035-1558824 GCF_000296735.1 Chrysochloris asiatica | reverse complement strand
GGCACTTTCAGTATTCTCCTCCAACACCACAACTCAAAGGCATCAATTCTTCTACGATCTTCCTTATTCACTGTCCAGCTTTCGCATCCATATGAGGTTACTGAAAATATCATGGCTTGAAAGTTAAGAGGACTTAAAATATTTAATGATGAAGATCAAAGAGCACAGCCTTTGGTAGGATTGCATCTCAATGTAAAGAAAACAAAAATACGAAAGTTATCAGAACTGCCTGATAAGAAATTTAAAAGATTAAAATGTTGAAAAATCTATAGAGGAAAGCAGAGAGAGTACAGACAAAACTTTGGGATAATTTAGGAAAATATGGTAAGAACAAACTAACAGAATGAATGAAAAAGTGGAAACCATACAGAAACAGTCATTAGAAAGCCAGAAGATCAAACCTAGGACTTCAGAAATGAATAATCCATTGAAAGAGCATTTCAAATCAATGAAAAATCAAATTACTGAGCTTGAAGACAAATCTCTCAATATTCATCAGCTAGAGGAACAATAATAAAAGAACAAAAAAAATCCAAAGAAAGTCTTAGATGGATGTGGGACACTGTCAACAAGAATACTTTATATGTGACTGGAATTCCAGAACAGGAAGAGACAGAGAAGAAGAAGAAGAAAGGGAGGGGGAGGAAGAGGAGAAGAAAGAAGAGGAATAAACAATAAAGAACAGTGTGGAAGAGTTGTTGGAAGAAAATTCCCTTAACATCATAAGATCTGAGAAGATATGCATTCAAGAAGTTGAACAAACTCCAAACAGGATAGACTCCCAAAGAAAGTCACCAAGACATACCATAATCAAGGTTTTTAAAACTGAAAACAAGGAAAGAATCCTGAGACGAGCTCAGGAAATATGAAAATTATCTACAAAGGAGAACTAATAAGACTAAGTTCTGATTTATCACCAGAAACCATGCAGGCAAGAAAGCAATGGATGACATAATGAAACTCTGAAAGGAAAAAAATTGCCTACCAAGAATCATACACCCAGCAAAATTGTCCATCAAATATGATGACAAAATTCGGTCATTTTGAGATAAACAGAAATTAAAAGAATTCATAAAACCAGACCAGACTTATAAAAAATACTAAAGGGAGTTCTTTGAATAGAGAACCAACAAGAGCAGACAATATTGTGAGATCAACATACATGCCAATATTACCCAGAACTCTAGCCCAATACAGAAGTATTCAAAGTAAAACAAAAATTTAAGACTGAAAATCTGGAGCCAGAGATATAAGTTTGCAACAACAAAAGAAACTTATAAAGTAAAAAGAGAGAATAATGTACTTACCAAACTTCCAGATGAAGAATTCAAATCATTTTCAAGAACAATAAATAAATAAACATAAACAAACCTAGTTGTAACCCAAAATTAGAAGAAACCTTATTCCTAGTTCTGGTGGTGGGTGGTAGTATGCTGTGGAGTCAGTTACCGACTCATAGTAACCCTGCATAGGGTTTCCAAGGCTGTAAATCTTTACGGGAGCAGAAAGCCTTGTCGGTGTCCTGTGGAGCAGCTGGTAGTTTCGAACTGCTGACCTTGAGGTTAGCATCCCAACTCCTAACCACTACGCTACCCCAATCTCTAACACTAATCCTAGTCCTAACCATAGCTTTACACTAAATGAAATACTAGATTAAGCCATAGTCTTCATCCTAACCCTAACTCCTTACTTCTACTCACCCACCTTCAAATAAACAAACAAATAAATAAATAACAAAAACCATGTAAGGGCCTGGGATACAATAAAAACCAAAAAGAAAAAGAGAAGTCTAATACTTAAGGGCCTAGAAGATCCTGCATCATCTGGCCTTGACAGTTTTTCCAGCCCCATCATGCCCCATTTTACTCTTGCTTTCTGCATTCTATTCATACTGATTTCTTCACTACACTATGCTCCCTATTACCTCAGGGACTTTACACATGCCCTTCTCTAATTAGTAAATGTCAGATGATTTGAATTCTAACTCTAGACTTTACTAGCTATGTGACTTTGGAGTCCACCTCAGTTTTCTCATCTGTTGGTGAGTATCATGTTTACTCACTATATACGTATTAATATGGAGTATTGGTATGGCTCTGTAGAATAAACACTGGCTGCTAACTGAAATGTCAGTGGTTCAAACTCACCAACCCTTCCTTGGAAACCCTTTACAGGGTCGTTATGAGTAGGAACTGACTCAAGGGCACCTAACAACAGCAACCACATATGGATACTGTAGTGGATATAATAAGTTATTTTATTATTATATCAATAGAAAGTATTTAGAATAATACCTTGTACATATAAGCACATAAACACATTTCCTTTTATCATTAGTATCTCAATTTGTAATAATGCACTCATTAATATGATTATCTGATTAGTATTGTCTTTCCCAGTAAGTTCCATAGGAGCAGGGATAGCTTTTTGGTTGTTGTTATTTTTAAATTTAATTTAATTTGAAATTTTTTAGCTTAATTTTTTGAGGGAAGGAGTAAGGAGCTAGGTTTAGGATTATGACGAGGTCTAGGCTAGACCTAAGATTTTGTTTAGTGTTTGGGTTATGGTTAGGAATGCAGTTAGAGGTTAGGGTTGGGCTGGGGGGTAGGAGTAAGACTTGGTCTAGTTTTAAGATTAAGGGATAGCTGTTTTTTGCTTACCTTTTTATTCACAAAAGTTGGCACATAGGTGATGATTAAATATTTAAAAAGTTACTAAATGATGCTTAGAAATAGAATAGTTGGATCAAAATAAATGCACATATTAAATATTTTCTGATACTTATTGTCCAAATGCTCTGCTTGCTTTATTTATGAGAGGAAAGACTTGACCATGTTTCTTCTTAAAGGAAAGAGCTGATTAAAAATAAAGAAAAGAAATATAACTTTTAACTAAGTTGATTCCCTAAGGATCTAGGAGTAAATAGAATATAGAACACAGATGGATAGATTAGCCAGAGGTGAGGAGAAGAATATTGCTGTCTTGAAAAAAAGAGAGTAATGTAGAGATTCAGATCATTTTGTAGCTTGAGGCATGGGGAGGAAAAATGTAGGAAGAGGCTACATACATAACTCAACTTTGAGACAGAAGCAAGATTGACTGTCAAAAGAAGGGACACCTGCAGGGTTAGCTTGGCAGTTAAAATTCTTTTGTCTAAAAAATTTAAATTCTTCTATTAAAGAAAATGTTCCTGCCCACCCCCATAGCATTAAGCATAACTCTTAGTCATTCACGAAAACATACTCACGATAGAGACAGGTCTGAGAAAGGCTTATATGATTAAATAAATCATAATTAGTCTATAGAATGCAGACACAGATTAAGTGAATGACAGCCAGTCATTGAAAAGTTCCATTTTGGGAATACCCTAAAAGATTGAACTGTATATAAACTGAGCAAAATTGTTATGTGACAAGTTCATCTTTTTGGAGGGGTGCTCCTTATTATCCAATAGTTGTTTGTTTTTTTGTTTTTTTCCCCCAATCAATAAAACTTTTGAGCTCTAATTGATTTATTGATCAGATTTTTTTTTTCTTTCCACAGCTCCTAGTAACAAAAGATGTGGAAGGAACAGTTGCTGAGAAAACTATCAATATGGTCTACTTTAACTAATAGGCACCAAACTCTTCTTGTTGTTGTGCTAAGTAGGTTCTGACCCCCTAGTGACCCTATTTAAGGTTTCTAAGGAATGGCTGGTGAGCTTGAACCACTGGCCTTGTGGTTCAAACCAATATGGCAATCCAGCACATTAACCAACAGTGCCACAACAGGACTCCAAATGCCATTAAGTGGAAGCAAGAGTTCATGCCTGGGGTAGAGTGCCACTCTCATCCACAGTAGAATGTGAGAGACTGAGCAGGGTGTCCCTGGAGTCGAAGGGGCCAATCTAGCGCAGGGTACTACAGTCTGTACTGTGACTATGCAATAGAATATCCTCATTTATAGGAAGTACACTGAAATGGTTAGGAATGGTGGGGTATTGTACCTGCAGCTTGCTTTCAAATGGTCCAGGATAAAAGAAAGTTTATGTGCTGTACATGTCACTCTTCAGTAGGCTTAAGATGATTTTTGTTTTAAAAATTAAGGTACAATTTTAAATGGAACTTAGTAATCAACTATTTACAGTTGAGAAAAATTCATCCTGTCTTAGGGTTAGTGTCAGGAACTGTAAATAGGTCTCCCAGATTATAGTTCTGAGAACTTTCCAATACAGACACTATAATGTTACTACAGCTGGTGCTCTATTTTTTGTTGTTGTTAAGTGCCATTAAGTTGATTCTGACCTACAGCGACCCTATATAGTTTCCAAGGAGGAGCTCCATTAGTAAGATGTATTTTGAATATATTGGGCTTTGCTTGTTAAAGGTTAGCTTTTTCTAACTACTTAGCACATTATTGGGTGATGAGTCATCGTCCTTTACACAATGTGTCCTTAAGAAAGATAATCATAAATTAATAATAAGGTAAAGAGAATGGAAATAAGAAAACAAGTGTGACGGATAAAAAATTATGTAAGTATGACAGTAAGTAAAAAATTATTACTACTAGGTTTCAATTAATATGTGACCAGGTTTATTCCAAACAAAATGTGTCTAAACATGTCTCTGTGATCACAGGACAAGTTTTCTTTCAGTAATACATTTGTCTGACTCTAGTTAGGGTAACTTAAAAAAAAAAATGTCCAAATCCCCCTTAGCCAGCCTTCAGGTCTGGAACCAAATTCACCTGCATGGCTCAACTTTCACCAAACAGTAGACAGGCCTGTAAGAAGACTATAACATCAGGGAGGTATAGTGTAGTGGTTATGAATCGGGCTGCTAACCTCAGTGTCAGCAGTTCAAAACTGCCAGCTGTTCCGCGGGAGAAAGATGACGCTGCTCCGGTAAAGATGTACAGCCTCGGAAACCCTTTGCAGGATCGCTAAGAGTCGGAACCGACTCCACGGCATATAACCACCGCCAACCACCATACACTTCTTAGAACAAGTAATTGTATACACTTCTTAGAACAAGTAAATGTATCAAAAGGGCAACATTTCCTCAGGGAAAAAACTCAGAAGGAATAGGAAAGATGGACAAATAGAGAAATGGTAAACACAGAGAGGAAGAGGAAAGAGTGTTAGAGTTGTAGAGATTGCAATCAACGTCACAAAACCAAATGGGTAAGATTTGTGAACTAGAAAAACAATTTGCTCTATAAATTTTCACCCAAATCACAATAAAAAGCTAGGTCCAATCAAAATAGTGGTTTCTGAGAGAATCTACTGGGTCATTCAATTCTAGGCAGAAAGAGTAGTTTAGAATGTAATGAGGGATTTCAAAAGGGTAATCTTGGTAGGTTTTCTCAAAGAACATAGGAAAATCAAGAGCATTTGTTATGAAAAAGTTTTAATAAAACAGAAAACTACATTGATGAGGAAAAGTCCAGGTAAATTGTGCCAAGGAATGATTTTCCACCACCACAAAGCACCTGCTTAGTATTTGAGGGTAGTAAAGGCTGTCCTATAAGACTTTCTTCAGGAATTCTTACCCCATTCACCCTATAGCCCTGATCTTGCTCTCTCAGATGTCTTTTTGTTCCCTAAACTCAAAGAACATTTCAAGGGACTATGATTTGAGTCCCTGAAGGGTGACAAAGCTGTCCTTTTGATGCAGTGTAAATCCAAAAGCATAGGATTCTTCAAGGAAGAGTTAGAGACATGAAACCACTGCCTTCAGAAGTATATAGATTTAGATGGAGAAACAATGCCTTCACATTTTGATATTTTTGTTTAATAAAGCTTTCTATGATAGTATAGCAATCCTTTCTAATTTCCCTTATTCTGAAATAAGATTTTTTTTTAATTCTGCACTTTTCTATTACATTTGTTACAGAAATGAGTGGATTTACTGTCATTATTGTTGTTAGGTGTCGATGAATCCTTTCCGCTCATAGTGACCCTAGGCACAAAAGATCAAAATACAGCATGGTCCTTCACCATTCTCACAATCATTGTTAAACTTGAGTCCATTGCCCATTGCTGCTGTCACTGTGCCAATCTATCTCATAGGGGTCTTCCTTTTAATCACGAATCCTCTGGTTTAACAAGCATGATGTCCTTCTCCACGGACTGGTTCCTCCTGATAACATGTCTGAAGTATGAAAGATGAAGTCTTGCCTTCCTGGCTTCTAGGGAATATTCTGGCTGTACTTCTTCCAAAACAGATTTGTTTGTTCTCCTGGTAGTCTGTGGTACTTTCAGTATTCTCCAACACAATAACTCAAATGCATCAATTCTTCCTTATTCATTGTCGAAGTCTCATATGCATACGAAGCTATTGAAAATACCATGATTTGGGTCACACATGCTTTAATCCTCAAACTGATATCTTTGCTCTTGAACATTTTAAAGAGGTCTTGTACAGCAGATTTGTCTAATGCAATATGTCATTTGATTTCTTGACTGCTGTTTCCATGACTGCTGATGGTGGATCTAAGCAAAACGAAGCCTTTGGCAACTTTAATCTTTTCTCCATTTATCATGATGTTATTTATTTTTCCAGTGGTGAGGGTTTTTATTTTGTTTACATTGAGACACAATCCATACTGCAGGCTGTAGTCTTTGATCTTCATCAACAAATATTTTAAGTCCTCTTCAGTTTCAGCAAGGAAAGTTATATCATCAGCATATTACAGGTTGTTAATGAGTCTTCCTCCAATCCTAATACCATGCTCTGCTTTATATAATCCAGTTTCTTGGATTTTCTCAGATTATTTGCTCAGCATACAGATTCAAATAAGTATGGTGAAAGAACACAGCCTTGGTAGACACATTTCCTGATTTACACAAAGATGTCTTTTATAACTTTCTTTACTTGTAAGTATTGTGCTAAAGCCTGAAATCTAAAGACATTGGGTCTGCAGAAGACAGTGGCCAGCAGTCAGAGCCATAACTCCATCTTGATCCTTGAATACGTCCTAATGCTATCTTGAGTACTATACATACTTCTCACACTGCAAAAGTACCTAGGAAGCAAGGAGAGGTGGCTTTGCTCCTGTTGTTAAGTGCCATCAAGTTGGTTCACCCTCATAGCAACCCTAGAGAGGTTTTTCAAGGAGTGACTGATGGAATTGAACCATCAGCCTTTCTGCTAGTAGTTCAGTGCTAACCTACAGCATCTTTGTTTTTATTTTTCTTTATTCCATGCAAGATTTTTTTTTAAAGTAGGATACCATTTATTTATCAAATCAAAGAAAATATTTACACAGGCAGACATCTCAATATTATGGATTGATTTTATAGTTATTCTGTAATGACTTTTACACAGAATGTATTTGAAAGTGGATTAAGGCTAGTTCCCTAGCCAACCCAGGGAGAGATAGTCTGAGAGTGGGGACTTGCCTGGGAGTACCCCTTAATGGAAATTGGGGTACTTGGGTCACATGGTAATGAGTCACACCTGACAAAAGTGATCAACGGGCCTCAGGGTCAATCTTGTAAACTCTTCTAATCTATATTAGTTCCTTTCCTGCTCCTGTAGTCCTCAGTCAAGCTTGTGCCTGTGGCAAATTGATCTTCCACAAGTCGTGGCTATGTGATGAAATTCCTTTGTTCTGTGTGCCTATAAATCGGCCACGTGGATATGAATCCTTTGGATACCATTGTGACTTCATGCTGGTAGCTTGTCTTATTCAAATGATTTGTCTTTGTTTTTGTCTTATCTTTATTCTGTTTAAGACTTTAAAAACAACAACAAAAAACACAGGATACCATTTATTTATCAAACCAAAGCAAATATTACACAGGCAGACACTTCAAAACTGAGGACTGATTCTATAGTTATTCCACAATTAACTTTTTAGACGTGCCCCTGAATTAACCTTGTTTTTGTTAGAAATATATTTGTTACTAATCTGTTACTTAGCCAATCAGCTGCAACACTACACACTAGTCTTTGAAGGAGAAGTACAGAAATCCAAATTACTTTCTGAGAGAAATGGAGGAGGGATCTAAAACCCCTCTTTAGTTGTTGTTGTTAAGTAGAATTGGGTTCCAATGCATAGTGACCCTGTATAGGGTTTACGAGGAGCAGCTGGTGAGCTTGAACTGATGGCCTTGTGGTTAAAGCAGACTTTGCAGCCCAGTGCATTCACCAACAATGCCACAACAGGACTCCCCATCTTTAATAGCAAAGCAAAAAATGACACACACACACAAAAAAACAAAAAACAAAATTCAAGCTTGACCTGTAAATATATTAATTACAACCTTTGACACATTGTCACTTTGCCTAATTATGACATAACATTAGGGACTATTCACATCATTAAAAATGTCAAGTTAAAGTATTTGATTGCAACATCATTAGCTCAGTCTTTATACTTTGTTGCTTAGGTAGTAGTTATCTGTTCACAAGTTTTAATGTAAGATGAAGAAATAGTTTGACTTACAAATTATTGGCCAATTTATCTAGTACAGCTAGGGGGAGAGACAACAGCGGTGAGTATGACCAATAACTTCACTTTCTGTTGAGCTAGTTGTAAAATTTTGAGGAAAGACAGTGGCAGCAGAGCCATCTCCCAAATCAACATATAGAAGATTTTTTAACAGTCTCTTTGGACACCTAGCTAAACCTTGGTTTCTAGTCATGGAAGTCGATGGTTATGTTGCAAAATGTAGTCCTGAAAATATGTTCAAAAGTTGAGAAGGTGAAAGTGGAATACATTTCTGTTATAATTACTGGTCTATACCTAGAGAATAAAAAGTACATTTCATGATTAAAGACATTGGTTCATAACATGGGTCCAGTTTCATCAAAATTATTTCATTTTCTTTTTTCCTTTAGCAGTAAACATGCAAGTAGCCAGCTTGGATATTCAGTGAACATCCAATGAGGGCTTAAGTTTTGTCACTTTTGACTTGGCACTCTTCTATCATTTCTATCCATGTCTCAAGTAATTATATTCATAAGACACATCCTTCTTATAACACTTTCATTTTTATGTTTTCTACTTATTTTCACATAATGATAAATGACAGTAAATACTCAAATATTGTACAAACTGTGTTGTACAGATAAAGATGATAATCCCATTGGTTGACAATAGGTTTTGCCATATTATTAAGCTAAATATTTATTCATTTGAGATTGTACAAAAATCTAAATTTGCATCTGTAATTGTTAGGGTTTTGTGTCAACTTGACTGGATTGGTTTGGTAGTTGAAATGTGCTTATTCCCATGGTGATGAAACCTAATACAGGCAAAGTTAACTCTATGATGAGTGACTATGTATGAGTGGCCAATCAATTGAAGGGAGGCTTCCTTGGGCATGTTACCTGTTCCCAATATAATGTGGGAAAGGCTCTCATTCTCTCTTCCACTGAAGACCTGGAACTCTACAATTGTAAGTCATTTCCTTGATATAAATTTATTTATATAAAGATGTACATTTCACTGGTTTTGTATCACTAGAAAACTAGCCTATAACAGCATCCAAAAGGAACTTTGCTGGCTTACAAGCTTTCAAGAGGGAGCCTAGATCCAGAGGGCATGGAGGAATGTAGAACCTTCACTGAATAGTATCCAATCGTCTGGGCAAGGCTGATGAAAGGAGATGGGGATAGGACTTTTGTAGTACAATAGTGAATAATTGCTATCAGAACTGACTGTGAGGGTTGGAAATGTAAAGGTAGATGTTTTGTAGCAAAAGGAGGGGAGTGATTGACTTTGCAGTCCAGGAGCAGAGGGCCCTGAGACCATCAAGGGAGAAGAGCAGAATGCAGGACCCTACCTAGAGAAACAGTGACACCAGAGATAGAGGCAGAGACGATGACATGAACAGATGGAGCAGCTGGAGACTCTAGACCCAGAGAGGGAGAGGGGCTGTGTTCTAATGACTGAGGGGCAGGCTTGTGGGGTATACCCTTTGGTTGTTTGATGATGCATGGAGGGGACTGTAATCATGGCAATGAAATGATATATGATAGGATGAATGTAAAGCTAATGTTCTCCCATGTAAACTATCACATAATCCACAATAAAACATTAAAAAAAAGGAACTTTGGAAGCCTTGAATCTACAAAGATAGATTTTGTCAAGTCAAAAGTGCTGGATATGTAATCTTTAAATAGCAAAAGGGACAACCATACAAACATAGTTTCTTGTTCTCATTTTATCTCATACTATCCTATTTCTACCACATAAGTGCCAATAAGAGAAAAGAGACAACTGTAGACCACTAACATATGGATCCTATATAACAGGCATCGTGTTAAGTAATTTGCACAAGCGTTCTCAAGATGGACATATCCTATAGTGTATTTTATGTCAGAAAAGAAATCAAAGACTCCAGAGGCTGTTCACTTCAATAGGAGTTCCTGTTTGCATACACAAATCTGTTGGATTATTTTACACTAATAAAGCTCAAAAGAACAGAGTGTTGAAAAGAAAATCAGGAAAACAATGCCATTTACAACAGCCACCCAAAAGTTGAAATACTTAGGGATAAATCTAACCAGAGTAACAAAAGACCTAGACATCACAAAAAGAGTAAAAAGGGAACCCACAGAATGGGAAAAAAATCTTTTGCAATGACACATCAGAAAAGGGACTTATTTCTAAAATATATAGGGAACTACACCACCTCTTGACAACTTCAATATATAAATTGTCAAGAGGTGGTGTAGTTCCCTATATATTTTAGAAATAAGTCCCTTGTCTGATGTGTCATTGCAAAAGATTTTTTTTGAAGTTGTTAAGGATTTCATTCTTCTTGGATCAACTATCATCACTCATGGAAGCAGCAGTCAAGAGATCAGACGACGTATTGCACTGGGCAAATCTGCTGCACAGGAACTTTTTAAAGTATTGAAGAACAGAGATGTCAGTTTGAGGACTAGGGTGCACCTGACCCAGGCCATTGTGTTTTCAATAGCCTCATATGGATGCGAAAGCTGGACAGTGAATAAGGAAGATCGTAGAAGAATTGATGCCTTTGAGTTGTGGTGTTGGAGGAGAGTACTGAAAGTGCCATGGACTGCCAAAAGAACCAATAGATCTGTTTTGGAAGAAGTGCAGCCAGAGTGCTCCTTGGAGGCCAGGATGGCTAAGCTTCGTCTCTCATACGTTGGACATATTGTCTGGAGGAAACAATCATTGGAGAAGGATGTCATGCTGGGTAAGGTGGAGGGTCAGAGAAACAGAGGAAGACCTCTAACGAGATGGATTGGCCAGGGGGCATCATTGATGGACTCAAGTGTGACAGCGGTAGTGAGGTTGGCCCAGGATCGGACATTGTTTTGTTCTGCTGTGCATTGGCTCACTGAGTCGGTTCCAACTCGATGGCACCTGACAACAACAACAACACAACACCTCTACAAGAAAAAGACAAATAACCCAATTAAAAAATAGGCACAGGACATGAACAGACACATCAACAAGGAAGAGATCTGGGCAGCTAACAAACATATGAAGAAATGTTCACAATCACTAACCATCATAGAGATGCAAATCAAAACAACAATGAGATATCATCTCACACCAGCAATAACAGCAAAGATCAAAAAAGTAGAGGACAATAAATGCTGGTGAGGATGTGAAGAGACTGGGATGCTCCTGGTGGGATTGCAAAATTATCCAACCTTTCTGGAAAACAATATGGCCCTTCCTCAGAAGGTTGGGAATAGAAATACCTTATGATCCAGCAATTCCTCTACTTGGTATTTACCCACAAGAAACATGAGCCATAAAACAAGTAGATGTATGCACACCAATGTTCATAGCAGTACTATTTACAATAGCAAAAAGAT
>NW_006408603.1:1535715-1546935 GCF_000296735.1 Chrysochloris asiatica | reverse complement strand
GGAGGGAGGGGAAATAGAGCACAGAGTAAGGAATAGGCACAGGAGAGCTTGGGTGTGTGTGTGTGTGTGTGTGTGTGTGTAGAGATGGGAGCAATACACAAGAAGGGGGAGGAGAATGGAAGAACAAAGCTGATGGGAGAACAGTTAGGCAGGTTCACATGGGCTAAGTGGGACAGAGGTAAATGATGATGTGTGCACAACCTTGGAACAACAGGGCTCTGGGATACCAACCTTGGAACAACAGGGCTCTGGGATACAGGGACTGAGGCATGGTTTGAAGGGGTAAAAGAGAGGAATAATGTTAAGATGCTTGGCTGTCTTTTGGATCTTGGTTTCCCTTGCCTACCATTGTAAAATAGACACTTGAGGCAGGGAGGAAGGAATAGCCAGAAACATCACTACAGAAAGCTTGTAAGTCCGTCTTCAGCTGATAACTGATTGGAATACCTTAAAGGAGGCTAGAAGTTGCCCAGTGAAAAGAGGCTTCCTGTGGAGCCTTTACATTGCACAAGACCATAGGTGGAATCCAGAACCCCATCCAGAACCAACCAAGGTAGGAAATTTCCACTGGAAAGGACGAGTAGACCAGCCTGGAGCAGCTAGAAAAACAGAAGATACTTCATGAAAGAAAGACCAGCAGGAAAAGTCCGAAATAATAACAGCTGTCTGATTGAGTACTACAAGAACAAGTAAGCTGTTTGCCCAGGAGCCATCAAGGCAAGTGGTCAGGACCCCTCAGAGCAAACCCCCTTCCAAGACTGAGACTCAAGGGGAATACATGAGCAGCCATGTGGTCTGGCTGGTGACCACGTTGGTCACTGATAAGGGGAAGAGGGGAGAAAAACCAGCAAGGCTAAGCCTGGCCACATTCAATAGATCCCTGTGAACCTGGGTGGAGACCTGGACGGCCAGCAGTATAGCAAGACCCAGGGACGCCTCGGCCCAGAGGCAGTGACATGGCCACAGAAGACTAGAGCAGGCAGTGAAGCATCTAGCTGATATGAAGTGAGGGGAGATGCACAAGAACACCAATACTTGCAGATAGCACCTACTTAACCTGGCTTCGATGGCTGGATGATCAGAACTCGACTAGACGAAGAAAAAAGTGGGAAGAAAAAAAAACTGTAACCTGCTACAATTTGATGAACTTTACTTATACTTATGGATGTAGTAGCTCAAAAAAGGGAACAAATCTATACAGTGAGGATCACTCCCACCCCCTCGGTACACAGGGTTGATAGGGATGTGCTACTTAGACACTGGCTACCCAAAATGGGGGGGCCTAGAAAGGCAAGAAGTGACTGGCTTACAAGCTTTCAAGAGGGAGCCTAGTTCCAGACGGGGAGGGGGAAGGTAGAATCACCGCTGAATGATTTCCAATCTGTTGGGACTGAGCTGGCAAAAGGAAATGGAAATTTTTAAAAAGCTAAAGTGGATATAGAGAAATACTGTTAACTGATGGTACATGGAGGGGATTATAATCAATGTAATGAAACAAGGTATATGATTTGTTGAATGTAAAACTGATGATATGCCCTGTAAACTTTCACTCAATCCACAATAAAAACCATAAAAAATTTTTTTAAAAAAGGAAATGGGGATAAGACTTGTGGTACAATAGTGAATAATTGCCATCAGGACTGACTGCGAGGGTAGGAAATATAGAGGTAGATGTTTTTTGACAAAGGGAGGAGAATGATTGCTTTTGCAGCTCAGGAGTGGCAGTCCCTGGGACCATCAAGTGAGAAGAATGGAGAGCGGGACCCTACCCAGAGAGGCAGTGACACCAGGGATGAAGACAGAGATGATGATGTAGACAGATGGAGTGGCTGGGGACACTGGATTCAGGAAGGGAGAAGGGCTGTGTGCTGGCGACTGGGTGCGGGGAGGGGAGTGCAGACCTGTGTGGTGTACGCTGTGGTTATTTGATAATGCATGGAGGGGACTGTAATCATTGCAATGAAACGAAATACAATAGGATGAGTGTAAAGCTGATGTTCTCCCATGTACAATAAAAAAAACTTAAAAAAAAAACAACTATACAAATAAAACTACAAAACACTACTACAAGAAACCAAAAGAGAACTACAGAAATAAAAGGATATATCATGCTCATGGATAGGAAGGCTTTGTGAAATATCAACACTACTGCAGATTCCAACATAATTCTTTAAAGTGATGGAAAAACAAAGTGCTAACCTTATGTGAAAATGAAAGAGATCCTCAGTAAGCAAAGTATTACTAAAGAAGGACAAAGTAGGAGACCTCTCAATTTCCTATCTCGAAACCTACAACACAGTCACAGTGGTCAAAACAACCTGGTACTAGCACAACAAAAGACACAGATCAATGGAATAGAACTGACAACCCAGAAGTAAATCTATTTACATACAGTCAGCTGATCTTTGACAAAGAGCCAAAACACATTAAATGGGGAAGAGATAGTATCTTCAACAATTGGTGCAGGCAAAACTGGAAATCTATTTGCAGATGAATGAAACAAGGCCCGTATCTCAAACCAGATACAAAAATGAACTCAATGTGGATTAAAGACCTAAATGTAAAATCCAGAACTATAAAGATCATCAATGAAAAAATAGGGACAAGTTAGGGGCTCTGGTACATGGTATAGATACACCATCAAACATAACTGAAAACACAAACAGCAAAATATAAAGCAGATGACTGGGACCTCCTAAAAATTAGTCACTTAACATGCATCAAAAGATTTCACCAAAAGGGTACAAAGAAAATCCACAGACAGGATAAAAAAATTTTTTCAATGACATATCAGACAACGGATTTATCTTTAAAATTTATAGAATATTTCAATACCTCAACCGGAAGAAGACAAAAAATCCAATTTAAAATTGAGCAGAGGACATGAACAGACACAGCAGAGGAAAGAAGACAATCAGACATATGACAAAATGCTTAAGCCATTGTTGTTGTTGTTAACTGCCATCGAGTTAATTATGACTCACAGCAACCTTGTATAGTGTTTCCAAGGAGTGGTTGTTGATTTTGAACCACTGACCTTGTGTTCCAGTGCATTATCCCTCAGCGCCACACCAGGAATCTATAAACATTGGTGATGGTGGTGATTGTGAGCCATTGAATCCATTCTGATTCATAGGGACCTTGTATAGGGTTGCCGAGGCTGTAAATCCTTACAGGAGCAGAAAGCTTTATCTTTCTCCTACAGAGTAGGTGGATTCAAACTGCTGACCTTGCTGAGAGCAGCCCAACTCATAACCCACTATGCTACCAGAGCTCATTAGCCATTGGTGGTGGTGGTGGTGATGTGCCATGGAGTTGGGTCCGACTCATAGTAACCCTGCGTAAGGGTTACGAGGCTGTAAATATTTATGGAAACAGAAAGCCTCATCTTTCTCTCACGGAGTGGTTGGTAGTTTCAAAATGCTAACCTTGAGGTTAGCAGTGTGACTTATAACCACTATGCAACAAGAGCTCCATTAGCCATTGTTGTTGTTGTTAGGTGATGTCGAGTCAATTCCAACCCATAGCGACCCTGACCCTGTATAGGGTTTCTGAGGAGCAGCTGGTGAGCTTGAACCACCAAGCTTGCAGATCAAACGGCTTTGCAGTTTGGAGCATTAACTCACAGCACCACACCAGGATTCCTCATTAGCCATTACAAAAATGCAAATCAAAACAGCAATGAGATTTAGATCTTACACCAGCATTGATAACAAAGTTAATAAAAAAGAAAACAACACATGCTGGCAAAGGTGTGGAGAGACTGAGACCATCCTACCTTGCTGATGGAACTGTAAAATGGTGCAGCCACTGTACAAAACATTATGGTGCTTCCTCAAAAATTTGGAAATAGACATGCTCTATGAGGCATGATACAAATAGACATACGCACACCTGTATTCACTGATTCACAAAGCAAACAGATGAAGACTACCTAAATGCCCACAAACTTTAGTAGTAACACATAGTGGAATACTATGCATTGTTGATGGTACATGGAAGAGATTGCAATCATTGTAATGAAACAAAGTGTGCAATTTGTTGAATGTAGGATGATCTGTTTATAAACCTTATTTCAATTCACAATAAAAAGTTAAAACCTAAAGAATCCTTGCTTGTGAGTCACAGAAGTACTATATTGGATTTAGAAATGAGAATAAGAGGCACTTTTTAATCATTAGAAAAGGGCCTAACAAAACTACACTTAAATGGATTATTAGTAGCATAGTTTTTATCTATCTGGGTGTATTTTTAAGGGAAACCAACAGATTTCTGATTTTTTTAAAAGAAATGAGTCTGATACTAATTTTACTATATGTTTTAGTTTTAAATTAAGGCTCTTGCTTTGAAGACAGGTTTATGTGCCAGAGACTCAAAAGTAATGACACATTTAAGGCTGTTTATTCTCTACACACCACCACTCGTCTGTCAGTTTGTCATACTTGGATGACTTGTGAGATGCTGTGATTCTGAAAGCTATGCCACCGGTATTTTAAATACCAGCAGGGTCAACCATTGTGGACAGGTTTCAGATGACCTTCCAGATGAAGACAGACTAGGAAGAAGGAATGACGAACTACTTCAGAATATTTAGTCACTAAAAACCTTATGAATACCAGAGAAACACAGTCAGATATAGTGCCGGAAAATGAGCCCCTCAGGTTGGAAGGCACTGAAAATGCGACTGGGGAAGAGCTGCCTCTTCAAAGTAGAGTTGACCGTGATGACGTGAATGGAGTAAAGCCCTTGGGAGAAAAGCCCGCGGGACCTTCATTTGCTGATGAGGCACAACTCAAAATGAACAGAAACAGCTGTAAACATCCATTCAAAATTGGAACATGGAATGTATGAGGTATGAATCTAGGAAAATTGAAAGTTGTCAAAAATGAAATGGAACGCATAAACATTGATATCTTAGGCATTAGTGAGCTGAAATGGACTGGTATTGGCCATTTTGAATCTGACAACCACATGGTTTACTATGCCGGGAATGACAAATTAAAGAGGAATGGTGTTGCATTCATCACCAAAAAGAACATATCCAGATTAGTCATGAGGTACCATGCTGTCTGTGATAGGATAATATCCATGCGCCTACAGGGGAGTCCAGTTAATACCACTATTATTCAAATTTATGCACCAAACACTAAAGCCAGTGAGGATGAAATAAAAGAATTCTACCAACTTCTTCAATCTGAAATTGATCAAACATGCAATCAAGATGTATTGGTCATTACTGGTCATTGGAATACAAAGGTTGGTAGCAAAGAAGAAGGATCAGTAGTTGGAAAATATGGCCTTGGTGATAGAAATGATGCTGGAGAACGAATGATAGAATTCTGAAAAATCAATGATTTGTTCATTTCAAATGACTTCTTTAGACAGCATAAGAGACTATACACATGGACCTCACCAGATGGAATATATAGAAATCAAATTGACTACATCTTCGGAAAGAGACAATGGAAAAACTCCATTATCATTAGTCGAAACAAGGCCAGGGGCAGACTGTGAAACAGACCATCAATTGCTCATATGCAAATTCAAACTGAAGCTGAAGAACATGAAAACGAGTCCACGGGATCGAAAATATGACCTTGAATATATCCCACCTGAATTTAGAGATCATCTGAAGAACAGATTTGATACATTAAATACTAAAGACTGAAGACCAGAAGACTTGTGGGATGGCATCAAGAACATCATACAGGAAGAGAGCAAAAAGTGATTAAGAAGACAAGAAAGAAGGAAAAGGTCAAAATGGATGTCAGAGGAGACCCTGAAACTTGCTCTCCAGTGTAGAGATGTTAAAGCAAATGGAAGAAATGAGGAGGTACAAGAGCTGAACAGAAAATTTCAAAGATCAGCTGAAGAAGATAAAGCCAAATATTACAACAAAATATGCAAAGATCTGAAATCAGAAACCGAAAAGGAAGAACATACTTAGCATTTCTCAAGCTGGGAAAACTGAAGAAAAAACTGAAGAAAAAAAAGTCTCAACTTTCGTTATTGAAAGATTCTCTGTGCAAATTATTGAATGATAAAGAAAGCATCAAAAGAATATGGAAGGAATACACAGAGTCACTGTACCAACAGGAAGTGGTTAAGGTTCAACCATTTCAAGAGGTAGCATATGATCAATAGCCAATGATACTTAAGGAGGAAGTTCCAAGGTGCATTGAAGGAATTGGCAAAGAACAAGGTACCAGGAATTGATGGAATAAAAATTGAAATCTTTCAAGAAAGTGAGGCAGCACAGGAGGCACTCACTCATCTCTGCCAAGAAATTTGGAAGACAACTACCTGGCCGACTGATTGGAAAAGATCTGTATTTGTGCGCATTCAAAAGAGAGGTGACCCAACAGAATGTGGAAATCATTGGCCAATCTCTTTGATATCCCATGCAAGTAAAGTTTTACTAAAGATAATACAGAAACAGCTGCAAACATACATTGACAGAGAACTTTCAGAGGTTCAAGCTGGATTCAGAAGAGGACATGGAACAAGGGATAGCGTTGCTGATGTCCAATGGATCTTGGCTGAAAGCAGAAACATCAGAAAGATGTTTACCTGTGCTTTATTGACTATGCAAAGGCTTTTGATTGTGTGGATCATGACAGGATATGGACAACATTGCGAAGTATGAGTATTCTGGAACACTTAATTGTGCTCATGAGGAATCTGTACCTAGACCAAGAAGCAGTTGTTCAAACAGAACATGGGAACACTGAATGGTTTAAAATTAAGAAAGGTGTGCGACAGGGTTTTATTCTCTCACCATACTTATTCAACCTGTATGCTGAACAAATAATCTGAGAAACTGGGTTCTATGAAGAAAAACGTGGCATCAGGATTGGAGGAAGACTCATTAACAACCTATAAGATGCAGATGATAGAACCTTGCTTGCTGAAAGAAAGTAAAACATCTACTGATGAAGATCAAAGAGCACAGCCTTTGGTATGGATTACATCTCAGTGTAAAGAAAACAAAAATCCTCACCACTGGACCAATAAGCAACATTCTTATCAATGGAGAAAAGATTAAAGTTGTCAAGGACTTCATTTTTCTTGGATCAACTATCAACATTCATGGAACCAGCAGTCAAGAAATCAAACAATGTATTGCATTAGGCAAATCTGCTGCAGAAGACCTTTTTAAAGTGTTGAAATGCAAAGAAGTCAGCTTGAGTACTAAGGTGCACCTGACCCAAGCCATAGTATTTTCAGTAACCTCATATGCATGAGAAAGCTGGACAGTGAATAAGGAAGACCACAGAAGAATAGATGCTTTTGAGTTATGGTGTTGGAGGAGAATATTGAAAGTGCCATGCCTTCCAAAAGAACCAACAAACAGATCTGTGTTGGACGAAGTGCAGCCGGAGTGCTCCTTGGAGGCCAAGATGACCAAACTTCGTTTCTCATACTTCAGACATTTTTTTCAGGAGGGAACAGTCACTGAGGAAGGATATCATGTTTGGTAAGGTGGAGGGTCAGAGAAAAAGAGGAAGACCCCCAACAAGATGGATTGGCCAAGTGGCAGCATTGATTAACTCAGGCATGGCAACAGTAGTGAGGTTGGCTCAATATCGGGCAGTGTTTCATTCTGCTGTGCATAAGGTCGCTATGAGTCAGTATCAACTTGATGGCACATAACAACAACAACAATATTCTCTACACAACAGCACTGGATTGGGAACCACGAGGTTGGCAGTTCAAATCCACCAGCTGCTCCTCAAAAACCCTGTATAGTGTCGTTATGAGTCAGAATTGACTCGACAGCGCTTGACAACTAGGGTAATAGTAGGTGTGGAATCAGAGAACTAATTACTGTTTAACACTTAATAAAAGGATCTCTGTAATATACACTTGCATTTGGGGCTCTTTTCTCCTCTATAACAATATACATTGGTCAAGTAGGCATTCTTCCCTGTAAATTTCAAATTAGTTTTATTTTCATTTGTTCCTTATAACAGTTATCTTTTTATTATGTAAAGATGAAAATTAATCACTAAAAGTGATCGTCTAGGAAACTGATTTGGGATGAACAAAATTGCTGAGAAGATTTATGTTGAATGTCTATGAAGAACAGGAAAGAATTTAAAAGGGACATTTCTGGGGCACTTCTTTTATATTTAATGGAAGAGGGAAGAAATAAATGATTAGAGAAGTTATTAGAGGTCAACAAACTATAACCTAACCTGCTTGACAAATCCAGCAACCTACCTATTCTATGAGCAAAAAAAAATTGTTTTGAGGGATAAACATTTTGTAATTTATTTGATGTTAGGCAACACTAAATTTGAATCCCAATTTAGCAAAATATTATTCCTAAAAAAAAAAAAATTTAGATTCTTCTTATTCTTTAGGCTTTTGTTAAAAAAATTGTACTCAATTATTTGTGAATAAAAATTTTGTGAAAGAACTTCCAATTAGACTAGACAGACATACTGTAAATATCCTCTACAACAAAGATATGGGAAACCAAATGAAACAGAACACAGATGATAATAATCCTTTTTATTAGTTATAAATCCTTTTTATTATAGTTCCAGGAATAATAATCCTGGAACCCTGAGACTCAGAGTAAGAAAAGTGGATTGAATACTAACTGGATGCATGAGATGAGCAGAGATGGTGAAGAAAGGAGACAGACTGATGAACACTCCACTGGTTAGATGTGACTCAGCCATCTTGAACATTTGTGAACTGCTTTGAAAGCAGACAGTGGTCTCATGCTGCAGATGCACACCAGTGACAGGTGACTGGAAAGTATATTCTTCATGCTTCCTTGTTGACCAGATGTGTGGTCAGCCATCACCCTTGTCCACCCCCAGTGCAATCTCTGATTGCTGGAAAGTTGGGAGCTGCACCAGTGTGAGGTGAATGCCAGCTGTGATACCCTGACACCTGGATTCAGAAAGCTCTGCTCCAGTCCTACTGATCCTGTAGAGTTGCCAGGTCAGCCCTCGACTAGCAGGAATGCTCATAACCAGCATCTTTGCCCATAGCTGCCCTCTGGATCTCACAGACACTAAACTCAGCTACACTAAGGATTGGCACAAACTACTTCTGGATTGGGTGCCCAGAACATAGGCAACATGTAGACCTTTGAGAATTCCAGATAGAGTCAAGAATGCTACCATCTCATTCCTCCCCGACCAACCTCATGAGCCCCTGGACTGAAAGGAGCCTCCCAGAATTTTCTCCTGTCTGGGTCTGGTACCTGCACTGGCTTTATTTTGTTGTTGTAATTTTCATTTGTTTATTCTTTCTCCTCTTTCTTTCACTCTCTCCTTTCCCTTATTTTTGTATCATTTCTATCTCTACTTTCATTGTGTCTTTTCTTCTGTTTCTTTTTTCACCCCTCTTCTTCTTTATTCCTCTTGATTTTTCTTTACTAATTTCTAGTCTCATTTCTTTTTCATATTCCCTCTTCCATGTTTTGTCTAGTGTTTTTTTTTCTCTCTTATTTTTTCTTCTACAACCCTGTTTTCCTGTCCCTCTTTTCTCTTTTAGTTATTATACGTTCTTTTTGATACCTGTGTTTTTTCTTTTGTCGCCTTTATTATTTTCTTTTTTTGCTGTGGTTTACTTGTTTGTTTTTTGTTTTGTTTTCATGTATGTGCTGAGTTTCTCTTCTTGTCCTACATAATGTGAGATAACAACTATGCCTGTATAACCCAATCACAACCACACCTTCTATAGCTCAACCTACTGTGCAAGAACCAGTATTAGCTTCTATACCATTTGATCAACAATAAAGAACAGCCAACAAAAACCAAACTCATCTTAAACTGAGCTGCATGAATAACAAATAGAAAACTGTGCACATGCTTCCATTCTTTAATTACACCAACAAGGAAGCAATTCATGAGAGCCTAAGAACGCATCAACATACAATCATCCATTAAACATAAATACAACATCACCACAGTAACTGCTGCATGAATGGAAAACTGTGTACATACTTCCATTCTATAATCACATCCACAAGGAGGCATTTTGTGCACACCAACACGCAATCATCAATTAAATACAAATACATCAATCAAATGCAAACACCACAATGTCATGGAAACAACAAAAAATTTCAGTTCACATAAAGAAAAAATAGAGAGTGACTAAAACAAGTGTGCAAGATACAGGGCCAGAAAACATTCCTGAGGGAGAAAAAGGCACTGGAACAACCTGAAATAGAATGTAATTTAGATACCTTCAACAGATTGAGAGAAACACTGAGGAAAGCAAGGAAAACAGAAAAAACTTTAGAAGAATTCAGGAAAACACTTCCAGAACAAATGGACAAAATAAGTGAAAATTTTGAAACAATATGAAACCTGAAAATAGAAACCCAGAATATTAAGACTAAAATTTCAGAAATAAACAATGTATGGACAGGGCAAAAGATTCCAATAAGAAAAGTCCAGGCACAGATGGATTTACTGGTAAATCTGACTAAAAATTCAGAGAAGAGCTGACACCAATTTTACTCAAACTACTCCAGAACATAGAAAAGACTAGGTTTTCTAAAGAAGAAAAACTAGTGAAATATGTGTGTGTGTGGATATGGCTTAAAATTGTAGAGTCCCAGGTCCCCAACAAAAGAGAGAGGGAGTGAGTCCCTCCTGTTTGTCTATTATATTGGGAGCAGGCCACACGTCCAAGGAAGCATCCCTTTAACTGATTGGCTGCTCATAGTCACTGACCCCATGCCATGCCTGTATTCGGTTATATCACCATTGGAATAAGCACATTTCAACTGCCAAACCTCTGGAAATCCTAGTCCAGTCAAGTTGACACAGAACCCTAATCATTACAGATAGATAATTCCCAAATACATTTTATGGAGTGAGCATAACCCTCATATAAAAACCAGACAATGACATCACTAATAAAGAATATTATAGACTAATATCCCTTATGTTGTTGTCAGGTGCCATCAAGTCAGAACTGACTCATAGTGACCCCATGTACAGCAGAACAAAACAATGTCCGATCCTGGGCCAACCTCACTACCACTGCCACACTTGAGTCCATCAATGCTGCCACCTGGCCAATCTATCTCGCTGGGGGGTCTTCCTCTTTTTCTCTGACCCTCCATCTTACCAAGCATGATATCCTTCTCTAGCGACTGTTCCCTCCTGACAATATGTCCAAAGTATGAGAGACGAAGTTTAGCCATCTTGTCCTCCAAGGAGCACTCTGGCTGCACTTCTTCCA
>NW_006408603.1:1533628-1535490 GCF_000296735.1 Chrysochloris asiatica | reverse complement strand
CTTGACAACTTCAATCTTTTCTCCATTGATAAGAATGTTGTTTATTGGTCCAGTGGTGAGGATTTTTGTTTTCTTGACATTGAGATGTAATCCATTACCAAAGGCTGTGCTCTTTGATCTTCATTAATAAATGTTTCAAGTCCTCTTCACTTTCAGCAGGCAAGATTGTAGCATCTGCATATTGCAGGTTGTTAATGAGTCTTCCTCCAATCCTGATGCCACATTTTTCTTCATAAAACCCAGCTTCTCGTATTATTTGCTCAGCATACAGCTTAAATAAGTATGGTGAAAGTACGCAACCTTGTCGTACACCTTTCCCAATTTTAAAACATTCAGTGTTCCCATGCTCTGTTTGAACAACTGCTTCTTGGTCCTGGTACAGAGTCCTCATAAGTACAATTAAGTGTTCTGAAATACTCATACTTCGCAATGCTGTCCATAGCTTGTCATGATCCACACAATCGAAAGCCTTTGCATAGTCAATAAAGCACAGGTAAACATCTTTCTGATGTTCTCTGCTTTCAACCAAGATATAGATAGATGTAAACATTTTCAACAAAATCTTATCTAATAGAATTCAAGAACATATAAAAAATAATAATAAATCATGGCTAAGAGGAATCCATGCCAGGTATGCAAGGATGGTTCAATATTAGAAAAACAATCAAGGGAATCCACCACATGAATTTTAAAAAGGAAAATAACCAAATGATCATACCACTTGATGCAGAAAAGGCTTTGAAAAAAAATCCAACATCTATTCCTCATAAAAACTCTCAACAAAGTAGGAATAGAAGGGAAATTCCCCAATATAATTAAGAGGACATATATAAATCCTAGGAACCCCTATACAGGGTTGCTATGGGGTTGGAATTGACTCGACAGCATTTCACAACAACAACAACAACAAATAAATCCAACAGCCAAAATGACTTTTAATGGAGAGAAATTAAAAGCATCCCCTTTGTGAACAGGAACCAGACAAGGATGCTCTTTATCACCACTCCTATTCAATATTGTGTTGGAAGTCTTAGCCAGAGCTATAAGATAAGAAAGGGAAATTAAAAGGGATCAAAATTGGCAATGAAAAAGTGAAACTCTATTTGCAGATGATATTATCCTATACATAGAAAATTCCAAAGACTCAGCAAGAAAAGGATTGGAACTCCTTGAAAGGTTCAGCAGAGTGGCAGAGTACAAGACCAATATGCAAAAATCAGTTGGATTCCTCTATACTAATAAATACAGTTATGAAAAGGAAATTAGGAAAACAATACCATTTACAATAGCCACCCACAAGCTGAAATATTTAGGGATAAATCTAACCAGAGAAACAAAAGATGTATACAAAGAAAACTATGAAATACTACTACAACAAACCAAAAGAAATTTACAAAAATGGAAAAATATACCATGCTCATGTACAGGAAGACTTAACTTTGTGAAAATGAAAATACTACCCAATCCCAATCCAAATTTCAACATCATTCTTTAAAGAGATGGAAAAACTGATCACTAACTTTATATGCAAAGTAAAGAGATCTCAGATAAGCAAAGCACTGCTTTGCTGTTGGTGGTTAAGTCAGTACTGAGTCATAGCGACTCTGTGCACAACAGAACGAAACACTGCCTGGTCCTACACCAACCTAAAAAGTGCTGCTATGTTTGAGCCCATTACTGCTGACACTGTGCCAATCCATCTCATTGGGGGTCTTCCTCTTCTCCTCCGACTATCCACTTTGTTGTTGTCAGGTGCCATCGAGTCGGAACCGACTCATAGCAACCCCATGCACAGCAGAACGAAACAATGCTCGATCCTGGGCCAACCTCACCACCGCTGCCACCCCCGAGTCCATCAATGA
>NW_006408603.1:1529728-1531707 GCF_000296735.1 Chrysochloris asiatica | reverse complement strand
GGCTCTCGTAGATTTGTTTTCATTTTCTTCAGCTTTAATTTGAATTTGCATATCAGTAATTGATGGTCTGTTCCACAGTCTGCACCTGGTCTTGTTTTCACTGATGATATGGAGCTTTTACTTTACCAAACATGATATCCTTCTCCAGTGACTGGTTCCTCCTTATAACATGTCCAAAGTATGAGAGATGAAGTCTGGCCATCCTGGCTTCCAAAGAGCCCTTGGGCTGTACTTCTACCAACACAAATTTATTTATTCTTTTGGCAGTCCATGGCACTGTTAATATTCTCCTCCAACACCATAACTCAAATGGACCAGTTCTTTTACGATCTTCCTTATTCACGGTCCAACTTTCACATCATATAAGATTATAGAAAATACCATAGCTTGGATCAGGTGCACCTTACTCCTCAAACTGACATCTTTGTTCTTGAACGCTTTAAAGAGGTCTTGTGCATCGTGTTTGCCTAATATAATATGTCATTTGATTTCTTGGCTGCTGCTTCCATGAATGTTTGAAACAAGCAAAGTCAAGTTTTTGACCACTTCAATCTGTTCTCCATTTATATGGATGTTGTTTGTTGGTTCAGTGGTGAGAATTTTTGTCTTCTCTACATTGAGGTGCAACCCATATTGAAGGCTATGGTCTTTGATTTTCATCTATAAATATTTTAAGTTCTCTTCACTTTCAGCAAGCAAGATTGTATCATCTGCATATCATAGGTTGTTAATGACTCTTCCTCCAATCCTGATGCCATGTTCGTCTTCATATAATTCAACTTCTCAGATTATTTCTTCAGTATACAGGCTGGATAAGTATAGTGAAAGAATACAACACTGGCACATTGTTTAATACAATGGTTTCTAGTTTTAAACCATTTGGTGTTCCCTTGTTATGTTTGAAAACTGCCTTTGGTCTATGTACAGTTTCCTTATGAGCACAATTAACTCTTCAAAAATACTCATTCTCTGCAATGTTGTCCACAGCTTCCACACAATCCAAAAGCCTTTGTGTAGTCAATACAGTACAGATAAACATCTTTCTGGTATTCTCTGCTTTCAGCCAAGACTCACCTGACATCAGCAATGATATCCCTTATTCCATGTCTTCTTCGGAATCCAGCTTGAACCTCTGGAAATTCTCTGTCAATGTATGTTTGCAGCTGTTTTTGTATTATCTCCAGCAAAATTTTACTTGCATACAATATTAATGATATCATTTCATGATTCTGCATCCTTTGGGTAACCTTTCTTTGGAATGTGCACAAATATGGATCTCTTCTAGTCAGTTGGCCAGGTAATTGTCTTGCAAATTTCTTGGCATAGATGTGTAAATGCGTTCAGTGCTTCATCCACTTGTTGAAAGATTTCAATTTGTATTCTATCAGTTCCCGGTGACTTATTCTTTGCCAATGCCTTCAATGCACCTTGGATTTCTTCTTTCAGTATCATTGGCTCTTGAAATGGTTGAACTTTTACCGTTTCTTTTTGGTACAGTAACTCAATATATTCCTGCCATCTTCTTTTGATGCTTTCTGCATCATTCAATATTTTGTCAATGTTTTTGTTGTTGTTAAGTGCTGTTGAGTCAGTTCGGACCCATAGTTGCCATGTTTATGGTTTCTGAGGAGCAACTGGTGGGCTTGAACCTTGCAGTTCAAACTGACTTTGCAGTCCAGCGCATTAACCCACAGCGCCATACCAGGACTCTCTTTTGCCCATAGAATCTTTCAATATCACAAGTCGAGGCTTAAATTTGTTCTTCAGTTCCCTCAGCTTGAAAAATGCTGAGCATGTTCTTACCTTTGGGTTTTTAAACTCTAGGGCTTTGAATATTTTGTTACAATATTTGACTTGTCTTCTCAAGCTGCCTTTTGAAATTTTGTATGTAGCTCTTTTATCGCCTAATTTCTTCCATTTGCTTTAGCATCTCTACTCTGGAGAGCAAGTTTCAGAGTCTCTTCTGACATCCATTTTGG
>NW_006408603.1:1524658-1529088 GCF_000296735.1 Chrysochloris asiatica | reverse complement strand
GTAAATCTTTACGGGAGTAGAAAGCCTCATCTTCCTCCCGCGGAGCAGCTGGCAGTTTCGAACTGCTGACCTTACGGTTTACAGCCCGATTCGTAACCACTACGCTACCAGACCACTGGCTTTAGTAGTTGATGTATAAGTTTGAATAATTGTGGTATTAACTGGTCTTCCTTGTATTTGCATGGATATTATCCTATCGCAGACAGTGTTGTACTCACGACAGATCTTGATGTGTTCTTTTTGATGATGAATGTGATACCATTCCTCTTCAATTTGTCATTCCCAGCATAGTAAACTATGTGATTTTCAGAGTCAAAATGGCCAATATCAGTCCATTTCAACTCATTAATGCCTAGGACAGCTATGTATATGTGTTCCATTTCATTTTTGACAACTCCCAATTTTCCTAGATTCATGTTCTGTACATTCCATTTTCTGATGATTAATGGATGTTTATAGCATTTCTCTCATTTTTTAGTTGTGCACCATCAGCAGATGAAGGTCTCAAAGACTTTTTACTCCATTTGCATCATCACGGTCAACTCTACTTTGTGGAGGCAGCTCTTCTCCAGTTGCAATTTGAGTGCCTTCCAACCTGAGGGACTCATCTTCTGGCACTATATCTGACAACATTCTGGTTCTTCATCATGTTTCAATATTCAATATTCTGGTGCTAACAGTGTTCCACTGCTACTCATAAAGTCTTTAGTGACTAAATATTCGGAAATAGTTCATCTCTCTTCCTAGTCTGTCTTCTTCTGGCATCTCAGCTCAAACCTATCCACCATGGGTGACCCTGCTGGTATTTTAAGATACCCATGGCATATCTTCCAGCATCACAGCAACATCCAAGCCACCAGAGTATAACAGACTGACAGACAAGTGGTGGAAGCACTGCTTAAGAAGAAGAACAAAGTTGGACACCTCTCACTTCCTGATCTCAAAATTGACCACGTGGTCACAGTGGTCAAAACAGCCAGTACTGGTACAAGAAAAGACACATAGATAAATGGAACAGAATTGAGAGATCCCAGAAGTAAATCCATCCACATACAGTCAACTGATCTTTAACAAAAGGCCAAAACACATTAAATGGGGGAAGAGATAGTCTCTCCAACAAATTGTGTTGGCAAAAGTGGAAATTACATTTTCATAAGAATAAAAGAAACCCCATATCTCACACCATAAACAAAAACAAACTCAATGTGGATTAAAGACCTACATGTAAAACCTAGAACTAAAAAGATCATCTATGAAAAAATATGGACAAACCAGGGACTTTAATACATGGCATAAATTCACTGTCAAACATTACTAAATCCACACTAACTGCAAAAGATAAAATAGATGACTGGGACCTCCTAAAAATCTGGCACTTATGTGAACCAAAAGATTTTACCAAAAAAGTAAAAAGAGAACCCACAGACTAGGAAACTGTCTGTTACAATGACGTATCAGACAAAGGACTAATCCCTAAAATTTATACAAAATTTCAACACCTCAACAAGAAAAAGACAAATAATCCAGTATATAAATGGACAGAGAACATGAATAGACAGTTCACCAAAGAAGACGTTTAGATGGCCAACAAACAAATAAAGAAACGTTCAACATCCTTAACCATTAGCTAGATGAGAATTAAACCAGCAATGAGGCATCATGTCACCCCATCATCAACAGCAAGTTCAAAAAAACAGAAAACAACACATACTGATATTTGTTGTTTTCTCTTTGAAATGATGTGAAGAGACTGGGACCCTCCTACATTGCTGGTAGGATTGTAAAATTGTGCAATCACTCTAGAAACGATATGGCACTTCCTCAAAAAGTTGGAAATAGAAATGATGTATGACCCAGAAATCCCTCTACTTGGTACATAACCTCAAGAAATAAGAGTCAGGACATGAATAGATAGATGCACATCCATGTTCACTGCAGCACTATTCACAGTAACAGAAAGTTGGAGCTAACCTAACTGTCCATGAATGGTAAAATGGATAGACAAACTTTACTACATACACACAATGTTGAAGAATAACAATGAATCTGAGAAACATCTCATAACATATATGAACCTGGAGGGCAGTGTGCTGAGTGGAATTAGTCAATCACAAAATAACAAATAACGTATGAGATCACTGTTGTAAAAAGACAAGAAAATATTTTCATGCTTAAAAGAAACATTCTTTGATAGTTACCAAAGGTGGGAAGGAAGGAACTTACAATAATTCACAGGCTAGAAGATTATTGTTGTAGCTAGGTGCCATCAAGTCAGTACCTACTCATAGTGACCCTGTGCATAACAGAAGGGTAGACACATTTTAACTTGGGCGATGGGGAAGGCAATCTATAACAAAAGGGAGATTGGCAGAAGAAGGTGAAAGCAGCTCTCTTCTGCTGGGGTCCTGGGACTCTGCCAATTGTAAGCCAGTCCTTTGGTAATAAACTTCTCTATATATTGTTGTTGTTAAATGCCTGTGTAGTATTTCAGAGGAGCAGCTGGTAAGCTTGAACTGCTGATTTTGCGGCTGAAACCGACTTTGCAGTCCAGCACATGAACCCACGGGATCACACCAAGAGTCCTCCCTCTCTCTATTAGAAAACTCATCCTTATGATTTTGTTTCTCTAGAATCCCCTCTCTCAGTACCGCAAGTCTTAGGCCCGGTTTTCCAGAGAAGCAAAACTAGTGAAATATATGTATCGATATATTTCTGGTCAAATTCTTGCAGTTAGCAGCCCGACTTATAACCACTACTATCAGAACTTCTTAGTAGATTAATGTTGTTGTTGTTGTTGAATGCTATCGAGTTAATTCCAACCCATAGCGACTCTCTATAGGGTTTCCAAGGAGCAGGTGGAGAGCTTGAACTGCTGACCTTACAGTGCAAATGACTTTACAGTCTGATGCATTAGCCCACAGTGCTACACCAGGACTCCTAGTGGGTTGATTATAGTAACCCATAGTAACCCTGTGTAGGTTGCAACCCATAGTGACCCTGTGTAGGGTTTCCGAGGAGCAGCTGATGAGCTTGATGGGTAATTTAGACATTGACTGTGAAAAGTGGGTGGTTATAAAGGTATGAAAGGAGCTCTGGTAGTGTAGTGGTTATGAATCGGGCTGCGTATATCAGGGACAGCAGTTCAAAACTACCAGCTGTTCCGCGGGAGAAATATGAGGCTTTCTGCTCCCTTAAAGATTTACAGCTTTGGAAACCCTATACAGGGTCGCTATGAGTCGGAACCGACTCCATGACACATAACAACAACAACATAAAGGTATGAAGTGGCTGACTTACAAGCTTTTATGGTGTGCATAGTTTTAGAATGATGGGGGTACAGTGGAATTGCCATTGAATAGCTTTCCTCTTTTCCAGACAGGTATGGTGAAAGGGGGTGGAGGTTGATGCTGATAAGATTTTATTATTTCAATTGTGAGTAATTGTTAGTAGGATTAATTGTAATTGTCCAGACTGTCATTGTATAAGATGTATTAATAAAGTAGGGAGTAATTATCTATCATTTCAGGAACAGATGATCCCAGCACCATCAGTTGGGAAGAGCAGGGGTGGAGCATGGAATCCCTGCATGGAAAATAAGCTATAGCAGAGACAGCAGCAGAGGGGTGGCTTGGAAAGACAGAGCAGCTTTGGACTCTAGGAGCATTGTCTGAGTAAGGTTGTGTGACTTTGGGCAGGAAGCTGACTTGCATGCAGAACATGTCCTTTGGACATTTAAATAAATATTTATTGTTTGTTTTGTTTTGTTTGTGTGCATCAAATATTTTTTCTTTGTTCATTTGTGACATATAAGATATAAATGAGGCCAGTGTGCTTTTGGTTGTACGTGTTTTAGTTATATCATGTGAGGTGCAAGTACGACTTTGAGGTTTTCTTTATTTGGAGATTATGTATATAGTTTATGAGATTCAAGTTAACAAAGGTAGACTGTAATGGTTAGGGTTTTGTGTCAATTGACTGGGCCAGGATTTCCAGAGGTTTAGCAGTTGGCATGTTCTTATTTTCATGGTGATAAAACCTAATACAGGCATAGTTAGCTCTGTGGTGAATAGTTATGAGCAGCCAATCAGTTGAGGCAAGTCTTCCCTGGGGGTGTGGTTGTTGTTGTTGTCAGGTGCCGTCGAGTCAGTACTGACTCATAGTGAACTTATGCATAGCAGATCAAAACACTGCCCGATCCTGGGTCAACCTCACTATTGTTGCAACGCTTGAGTTTATTGATACTGCTATTTGGCCAATCAATCTCTTTGGGGGCCTTCCTCTTTTTCTCTGACCCTCCATCTTACCAAACATGATATCCTTCTCCAGTGACTGCTCCCTCCTGACAATATGTCCAAAGTATGAGAGATGAAGTATGGCCATCTTGGCCTCCAACGAGCACTCTGGCTGCACTTCTTCCAAAATGGATCTAT
>NW_006408603.1:1470843-1523893 GCF_000296735.1 Chrysochloris asiatica | reverse complement strand
GGTAAACATCTTTCTGATATTCTCTGCTTTCAGCCAATGATATCCCTCATTCCATGTCCTCTTCTGAATCCAGCTTGAACCTCTGGAAGTTCTCTGCCAATGTATGCTTGCAGCCATTTCTGTATTACCTTTACCAAAACTTTACTCGCAAGGGGTATTAAAGAAATTATCTGATGATTTCAGCATTCCTTTGGGTCACCTTTCTTTGGAATGGGCACAAATATGATCTCTTCCAATCAGTTGGCCAGATAGTTGTCTTCCAAATTTCTTGGCAAAGATGAGTGCCTCCTGTGCCACCTCACTTTCTTGAAAGATCTCAATTTTTATTCCATCAATTCCTGGTGCCTCGTTCTTTGCAAATTCCTTCCTTCAATGCACCTTGGACTTCCTCCTTCATTGGCTCTTGGTCATATGCTACCTCTTGAAATGGTTGAATATTAACCATCTCCTTTTGGTACAGTGACGGTGTATTCCTTCCATCTTCTTTTGATGCTTTCTGCATCATTCATGCCCAGAGAATCTTTCAATAACGAAAGTCGAGGCTTGAATTTTTTTTTAGTTTTCCCCAGCTTGAGAAATGGTGTGTTCTTCCTTTTTGGTTTTCTGACTCCAGATCTTTGCACATTTTGTTGTAATATTTGGCTTTATCTTCTTCAGCTGATCTTTGAAACTTTTTGTTCAGCAAGAGTACCTCCTCATTTCTTCCATTTGCTTTAGCATCTCTACACTGGAGAGCAAGTTTCAATGTCTCTTCTGACATCCATTTTGACATTTTCCTTCTTTCTTGTCTTCTTAATGACTTTTTGCTTTCTTCATGTATGATGTTCTTGATGTCATCCCACAAGTCTTCCAATCTCTGGTCTTTAGTGTTTAATGTATCAAATCTGTTCTTCAGATGATCTCTAAATTCAGGTAGGATATATTCAAGGTCATATTCAGGTAGGATATATTCAAGGTCATATTTTGGATCCCATGGACTTGTTTTCATTTTCTTCAGCTTCAGTTTGAATTTGCATATGAGTAATTAATGGCTTATTCCACAGTCTGCCCCTGGCCTTGTTTTCACTGATGACATGGAGCTTTTCCATTGTCTACTTCCACAGATATAGTCAATTTGATTTCTATGTATTCCATCTGGTGAGGTTCATGTGTAGTATTGTCATCTCTTATACTGTCTGAAGAAGATATTTTTAAATGCACAAATCATTGATTTTGCAGAATTTTTTTATGTGTTCTCCAGCATCATTTCTATCACCAAGGCCATGTTTTCCAACCAGTGATCCTTCCTCTTTGCTCCCAAGCTTCACATTCCAATCACCAGTAATGATCAATATATCTTGATTGCATATTTATTTGATCAATTTCAGATTGAAGAAGTTGATGGAATTCTTCTATTTCATCCTCACTGGCTTTAGTGTTTGATGCATAAATTTGAATAATAGTGGTATTAACAGGGTTTGCCTGTAGGCACATGGATATTATCCTATCACAGACAGCGTTGTACCTCAAGACTGATCTGGATATATTCTTTTTGACAATGAATGCAACACCATTCCTCTTCAATTTGTCATTCCCAACATAGTAAACCATGTGGTTGGCAGATTCAAAATGGCCAATACCAGTCCATTTCAGCTCACTAATGCCTAAGATATTGATGTTTATGCGTTCCATTTCATTTTTGACAACTTCCAATTTTCCCAGATTCATACTTTGTACATTCCATGTTCTGATTATTAATGGATGTATACAGCTTTTTCTCTTCATTTTGAGTTGTGTCCCATCAGCAAATGAAGGTCCCACGGGCTTTTCTCCCACGGGCTTTACTCTATTAGCATCATCATGGCCAACTGTACTTTGAGGAGGCAGCTCTTCCTGAGTCACATATTGAGTGCCTTCCAACCTGAGGGGCTCATTTTCTGGCACTATATCTGGCAGTGTTTCTCTGCTATTCATAAGGTTTTCAGTGACTAAATATTCAGAAGTAATTCATCACTCTTTTTTCCTAGTCTGTCTTCGTCTGGAATCTCATCTGAAACCTGTCCACCATTGGTGACCCTGCTGGTATTTAAAATACTGGTGGCATACCTTTGAGAATCACAGAAACTCACAAGCCACCACAGTACAACAAACTGACAGACGAGTGGTGGTGGGGGTGTGGACTGCCCCAATATAATGGACATGTGGAAAAGGCTCTCTCTTGTTCTTCTGCTGAGGACTGGGACTCTGCAATTGTTAGTCATTTCTTGAAAAAAAAAAAAAATATATATATTTATATGCCAAAAAAAGAAAAATGATGAAAACATGGGAAGACACAGGGAGGAGACTAAATACTGTTATATATACAACACAGCAACAACAGTGATCTACAACTAGATCATGGACAGATATACAAACTGAATGGGTATGGGAGGGAGAGTGGGAGTATACCCACAAATATATAAAGGTTTGTCAGAAATTATTTGTACATGGGTATTTACCTTTGTTTCAAACATATCTATGAATGTAGTGGAGAATACAGAGGGCAAAGTTATGAATACTTCCTAGATATTCCCAAACAACTGAGGGAATAAGTTTCTGGTCCTGTGGTGTCAGGACCATAGTCTCAGGGGACACCTCAGATCAATTGTCCTAATATAGTCTACAGACTCTATGCTCTACATCCTATTTTTGTGAGTAGTTACTGGGATTTTAAGAGCTCATGAGCAACCATCTAAAGGTCCTCTAAGATTCTTGTCTGGAGGAAAGAAGAGTGATGAAAATTGAAGATTAATCCAGTGGAGTAATGGAACATGTGAGCATCAGTCTCCAAGACCCTGAGACCAGAAAAACTAGATGGTGCCCAGTTACCACTACTAACTTTTCTGAAAGGGATCACATTTGACGTTCCTCAATAGAGTAGGATACAAAGTGGAAGAAAACCCAAAATTATATAAAAAAAAGACTAGACTCACTTTCAGAAAGAGACTGGAGGAACCTTAGATTATTGACTTTGGTCACCCTTTGGGTCTGCAACTGAACTCAGTCTTGAGGCTCAGTTTTTAGCCAAGCAGTAGATAGGTATAAAAGAGGGACAACAACATTAGTAACATGCTCACCATGGAAGGGTCAACCATTCAAGATCAAAAGAGCTGCGTTTACTTAAGGACAAAGTTCAGAGGGTTGAGTAAGAGGGTGGATGGAAATAAAAATCACAGAGAGGAAGTGGAATAACTTGCTACATGAAGAGAATTACAATCATTAAAATGAAACAAAATGTATGATTTGTTGAATGTAAAACATGATCTGCTCTGTAAACCTTCATTCAAATCCAAATAATAAGTTAAAAAAAAATGTTTTGGTGAAGATTTGTTTCACTCTTGTTATGTAAGTGTTGTTGCTGGGTGTCTTTGAGTTGAATCCAAATAAGCAACCCTGTGTGTTAGAATAGAACTACCAGATAGGATTTTCCAAGCTGTAATCTTTATGTGATTAAATTGTCATGGAGTCACCAGGTGGTTTGAATTGCCAGCATTTCAGGTAGCAGTCAAGCACTTAACCTTTGTACTACCAGAGTTCCTCTATTATATAAGTACCTACTTAATATGCTTAGAGTTCTGCTGGCACCGTGGGTTGTGAGTTGGGCTGCTAACTGCAAGGTGGGCAATTCAAACCCACAAACTGCTGTTCAGGAGCTCCATAGAGATTTATAGTCTTAATAAACCCTTAATGTGAAGTTCTAATCTGTTTTATGTGGTCATTATGAGTACGAATCAACTGGATGGCAGTAGGTTACATAATATACTCAATTTGGCTCACAAAACCTAAAATATCTGCTATCTGGCCCTTAATAGAAAAAGTTTTCTAAACGCTGGTCTAGAGACATGTAATGGATTACTTACCATATAGCAAACAGAGTCATAGTAAAACATAAAGGAGTTCTTGGCTGACTTAGCTATTTGTGAAGATACTTCTGCAGAAAGTGATGAGAAAAGTGACTGGCAGGGGCAGTTTTGGAATCGTTGTTGTGAGAAAATGCCTGAATATGACAAAAAAAAAAAAAAAGCAAACAAACAAATGCACTGCCATTGAGTCCATTGCAACTCAGTAAGATCCTGTATAAGGTTTCTAAGGCTGTAAGTCTGTGTGGGAGCAGAAAAATCTCATCTTTCTCCACGATAGGTGTGAACTGATGACTTCACTGTTAGCTGTAGGATATTACAGTGCCACCAGGGCTCTTGAGTGTGACAAAGGGACAGTTTAAATCCTGGGGTAAAGGTAGAATATTCAATAAGTGGTGTTCATATCATTGGCCAGGCACATTGGGCAAAAAGGAAACATCACTATCTCATTCCTTCACCAAATAAATTTTGCATATCAGGGAATTTAAATGTGAAAGAATGGAAACTAATGAAGTACAAACAAAAAAATGGGGGTTAAATTTTTTTATCAATTTGAAATGGGAACTTCCTACCTCAGGGGATCACTTTTCAGCTAAACAATAGACAGACTTCTAAAGTGAACAATAATATCCACAAGAAACCTTCTCAGAACAATCAACTGCAGGAGAGCAAAAGAGCAGCATTTGTCTAAAAACAAAGCTCAAAAGGCAGGAAGGGTCAGGGAAGAAGGATGAATGACAAAAGGGAACCCAGGGAGGAAGAGTGCTGTTACAATGAGGACTTTGAAACCAATGTCAGGAAACAAAAACATGTAAATTGTTGAATGGAAAACTAATTTGCTCTGTAAACTTTCACCCAAACCACATAAGCACTTATAAGACATCTTTCCCCTCCTCAAAAACTACAAGAAACAAAACACTTTGGCAAGACTATAAAGTAATCCACATGTTGGGGATGGGGACTAGGATATACATGGATAAAGGGATTCTATCTTTAATATTGCAGGCTATGGTGGCTCAGTAGGTTCATCTTTGAGCTGTTTCCCCAAGGTGGGCAGTTCAAACTCACCAGCCACTGAGCACCCCATAAAGATTTAATCTCTGAATCCCTGTGGAACAGTTTTACTGTTTTATAAGGTCACTAGGACTTGAAATTGACTTGATAACTGGGGGTGAATATAGTTTTTACTTTAATCAGATGAAGTTGATATTCTTTGTCTTTGAAGAGTCAAAGGGGTGGCTCTCTTAGTTCTGTAAATATAATTAGTGAAGGCATCTATTGTTCTGCAAAAAGTTCTAATAAAACCTTTTGTTCTATGTGTGTATGTTTTCTCTTTGGTGTTGTAGGATAATCATTGGACTTTTAACCACAGTTCTGCAGTACAAACCCACTAATCCCTCTTGGAAACCCCACACAACATCATAGTGAGTCGAAACCAATTTAGCGATCTAACAAGACAAACTGATTAATCTCATATTCTGTAATTGAATTAGCAAAACAAAGTGTAGCTAAGTTTTTGCTCATTTGTTGTTGTTGAGTAAGACCCATAGTGACTTTATACACAACAGAGTGAATATTGCCAGTCCTGCACTAACCTCACAAATGACAAATGGCCCACACTCTGTAAAAGCAAAGACAGTAAGGTTTATTGAGGAATAGATACAGTTTGAACAATGGAGACAGATTTCACAAAGTGAAACTAAATGTTCCCACATTCTGAGGTGAGCTTTCAGACAGAAAGTGGGGAAGGGAGAACATGACCACAATCATGGGGACTAAGGATTACATATAGTTATAAAAATAATGGCAAGCCAAAACTGTGTAAGGTCAATGAATCTGTTTTCTGACATAGACTTCCTGAAACCAACCTAGCAATCTGCATATACATTTTTCCTGGGACTCACTGCATAGGCTTTCTTCTAAGAGGATCCTGGTAAATGTTTGCTGATAAACATTTCTTAACAAACCACACCCTTACCTCTTTCATTGTTTACTGAGGGTAGTTTAAAGTTTTATAAGATGTTCTCAAGGCTGTAAATTGCGGGCGCTATTATGATTTTGTTGTTAGGTGCCATTGAGTAGGTTCCAACTCATAGTCACCTTATGAACAAAGGAATGAAACATTGACCAGTCCTGCACCATCCTCACAATCATTGCTACGTTTGAGCCCATTGATGCTGCCACTGTGCCAATCCATTTCGTTGGGGGTCTTCATCTTTTTTACTGACCCTCCACTTTACCTAGCATGATATCCTTCTCCAGGGACTGGTCCCTACTGATAATAACATTTGAAGTATGAGAGACAAAGTTTCATCTTCCTGGTTTCTAAGGAGCATTCAGGTTGTACTTCTTCCAACACAGTTTTGTTTGTTCTTCTGCCAGTCCATGGTACTTTTAATATTCTTCTTCAACACAATAACTCAGGTGCATCAATTCTACAATCTTCCTTATTCCTTGTCCAAGTTTCACATGCATGTGAAGCTATTGAAAATATCATGACTTGGATCAGGCTCACTTCAGTCCTCAAACTGACATCTTTGCTCTTGAACACTTAAAAAGTTCTTATGCAACAGATTTGCCTAATGCAATACATCGTTTGATTTCTTGACTGCTGCTTCCATGAGTGTTGATAATATATCCAAGTAAAATAAAGTCTTTGACAACTTCAATCATTTCTCCATTTATCATGATGTTACTTATTGGGCCAATGATTGAGGTGCAACCCATACTGAGGCTGTGTCTCTCATCTTCAAGTATTTTAAGTCCTCTTCACTTTCAGCACACAAGGTTGTGTCATCTGCATATCACAGGTTATTAATAAATCTTCTTCAAATCCTGATGCCATGTTCTCTTTACAATCCAGCTTTTCTGATTACTTGTTCAGTGGACAGATTGAATAAATATGGTGAAAGAATATAACCCTGGCACACACTTTTCCTGATTTCAAACCATTCGGTGTCACCTTGTTCTGTTTGAACAACTATCTCTTGACCTATGTACAGGTTCTTCATAAACACAATTAAGCATTCCAGAATATTCATTCTCTACAATATCATCCATCACTTGTCATGATCCACAAAGGAGAGCTTTCTGCATCATTCAATATTTTGCCTACAGAATCCTTTAATATTGCAAGTTGAGACTTGAATTTGTTCTGCAGTACTTACAGCTTGAGAAATGCTTTGTGTGTTCTACCCTTTTGGTTTTCTTCAGCTCTTTGCACATTTCATTATAATACTTTACTTTGTCTTCTCAAGCTGCCCTTTGAAATTTTCTGTTCAACTTTTTTACTTCCTCATTTCTTCCATTTGTTTTAGCATCTCTATGCTGGAAAGCAAGTCTCAGAGTCTCTTCTGACATTCACTTTGGTCTTTTCCTTCTTTCTTGTCTTCTTAATGACCTTTTGCTTTCTTCTTGTATGATGCTCTTGATGTCATCCCACAACTCTTCTGGTCACTAATGTCTAATGCATCATTTCTGTTCTTGAGATGATTTCTAAATTCAGGTGGGATATGTTCAAGGGCAAATTTTGACTTTTGTGAACTTGTTTTATTTTTCTTCTGCTTCAGCTTGAATTTACATATGAGTAATTGGTGGTTTGATCCCTAAACTGCCCCTGGCCTTGTTTTAGTTGATGATATAGAGGTTTTCCACCATCTTCTCCCACAGATATAGTTAACTTGTGAGGTCCAGGTGTAGAAACATCTTTTATGTTGTTTAAAAGGTATTTGCAACAAACAAGTCATTGTTCTTGCAAAATTGTATCATACAATCTCCACCATCATTTCTATCACCAAGGCCATATTTTCTAACTACCGATCTTCCTTCTTTGTTTACAACCTTTGCATTCCTACCAACAGTAATTATCAATACATTTTGATTGCATGTTTGATCAACTTGAGAATGAAAAATATGGTAGAATTCTTCAATTTCACCATCACTGGCTTTAGTGGTTGGTGCACAAATTTGAATATTAGTGGTACTGACTGGTTTTCCTTGTAGGCATATGGATATTATCCTATTACAGACTGTATCATACTTCAAAATAAATTTTGAAATGTTCTTTTTGATGATGAATGTGACTCCATTCCTCTTCAAATTGTAATTCCCAGTATAGTAAACCATAGGATTATCAGATTCGGAATGGCCAATACTAATTCATTTCAGCTCATGTATGCCTAGAAAGCTATCTTAATGCTTTCCAATTCAATTTTTACAACTTCCAATTTTCCTAGATTCATATTTCATACATTCTATGGTCTAATTATTAATGGAGGCTTATAGACTTTTATCCTCATTTTAGGTTGTGTCCCATCAGCAAATGAAGGTTCCAAAAGCTTTATTCTTTTTGTATCATCATGGTCAACTCCACTTTGAGGAGGCAGTTCTTCCGCAGTCACATTTGGGTGTCTTCCAATCTGGAAGGCTCAACTTCCAGCACTATATCTGACAATATTCTGTTTCATTATGTTTTAATATTCTTTATTATTAAGAAGGTATAGAAGAACAGGGAACACCAAGGTCAACTGGCGTAAGACAGTCTAAAAGGACAGTGTTCTACATTCTACTTTGGTGAGTATCAACTGGGGTCTTAAAAGTTTGTGGCCAGCCATCAAAAGTACAACTATTAGTCTTTCCCTGTATGGCAAAGAAGAGGAAAGAAGAGTGGTTAAAATTGAAGACACATGGAAAGAATTGGTTCAAAAGTCTAATGAACCATGTGAACATCAGCCTCCATGACTCTGAGATCAGAACTAGATGGTACCTAGCTACCATTACAAACTGTTCTGAAAGGGGTCACATTAGAAGGTCCTGGATTGAGATAAAGGGGGAGAAAAACGTGGAACAAAATTCAAAATCATAAAAGAATACTGGGCTTAAAGGTCAGTTAGAGACTGGTAGAACCCTTGAAACTATGGCCATTAGTCACCCTTCAGGTCTGGAAATAACTCACCCCATTGTCCAATTTGCAACCAAACAGTAGATAGGTCTATAAGAGCAACAATAACACTAGGGAGGTATATCTTAGAATAACCAATCATCTGAGATCCAAAGGGAAGAATTTACCCACGGACAAAGTTCAGAAGGGTTAAGAAAGAAGAAATAATGGAAATGGAAAACACGGGAGGTGAGTGGAATATGTGATATTACATTGCATGTGTTACAATCAATGACATGAAACAAAGTGTGTATGAATTGTTGAATGGAAAGCTAATTTGCTCTGTAAATCTTCACTTAATTCTCAATAAAAATTTTTGGTTTTGTTTTTTAAAAGGAAGGTGGAAAAGAAGAAAAGCTAAAGTTTAGTTTTTAAAAAAATGAGAAATTGGAGCTGTGATTAATTTTCAATCATGCTAAGCACCTCAGGTTTAGAATGCTCTCACATAAATATACGAAGAATGCTTATGGTACACTGACAATCCAAAAAACTATACAATGTACTATATCTTTTGCTATAGATCCCATGGTAAAAAAAGATATTATTTAGTGTTGCTGAAGATGGGTGAAAACTAGAATTTTTATATTCTGTAAGTGAAAATACTGAGTATAGCCAGATGCTTCTTAGATATGAGACTGTTGAGCCTTCATCTCACATATTTTAGTCATGTTATCAGGAGGAATCTGTCCCTGGAAGACGACATTATGCTTGGTAGGGTAGAGGGTCAGTGAAAGAAAGGCAGACCTTGATGATTTGGATTGACAATGTAGCTATAGCAATGAGCTCAAACATAACAATGATTGTGAGAATGGAGCAGGACCAGGCAGTGCTTTGTACTATTGTAATAGGGTCTCTATGAGTTGAAACCAACAGAGCAACCCCTGACAAAACCAACAACATTAACTTAAAATGTACAATAATTGAACATTATGTATGAAAAATAATTATGTATGTTTATTTAATTTAAGAAAATAAATACAACGAAATCTCTAATAAAATAACTGTGCAAGCATGTAAAAATATGAGAACATTTGTTTCAGCTTTGCTAAATAATATATGATTCATGTGCACAATGGGTTAATGTTGCCTCAGATTAGAGTTAAATGAAATGGCCTCTAAATTCATGGGAGTTCTAAGATTTCCCCCTCCGGTTTTCATGTTATTTTTATTAATGTTGTTTGCTTAAATTTTTAGTATACTGAAAATATACATAACAAAACAGTGTTGCTGTTGTTAGTGTCTTCAAGTCGGTTCTGACTCATAGTGACCGTGTATGTAGTTTTGGCAGAGCGGCTGTAGAGCTTGAACTACCAACCTTGCAGTTCAAATGACACTGCAGTCTAGCACATATGTCATATGTAATTGAATTCTGTCCCCACAAAATACGTGCTGTAAATTCTAACACACATATCCTTTGGGTTTTCTTTGTTATAAGGCCACAGTGGTTTAAGGTATATCTTAAATCAAATCACTTTTGAAATATAAAAAGGGCAGATTAGGCACAGAAGTGAGCAAGTATGAATGGGGGAAAGAGATCTTCACTTGAAGATCACCACGGAACATCTAGAAGAACACTAGAGAAAATGAGATAAGGATTTTCCCCTAAAAAGAGAGAGAAAACCTTCCTCTTGAGCCTGTGCTCTGCACTTATAGCCTCCTGAACTGTGAGAAAATAAATTTCTGTATCTTAAAGCAAACCACGTGCAGGATTTCTGAAACAGCAGCACTAGCTAACTAAGACATCATCTCAACAATTTCTACATGTACAATTCAGTAACATTGATTACATTCTCCCAAATGTGCACTCTACTCTATTCCAAATAATTCTACCACCTTTAGTATATCCTCAATGTTATATAAAATTGTTTTCTTTTCCCCTACCTCCCACCTCTGGTAACCACTAATCTACGCTTTCTATATATTTGCTTATTTCATATGATGGTGGCTGTCTTCCTTCAAGTCAGTTCCAACTCATGACCACCCTGTATAGGGTTTTTGAGGCTATAAATCTTTATGGAAGCAGAAAGCCTCATCTTTTTCCTGTGGGGCAATTGGTAGATTCAAACTACTGACCTTAACAAACTCGTAACCTACTATGCTACCAAGACTCCTTCATTTCGTAGAAGTGACATCATAAAATATTTGTTCATTGTTGTTTTTTCTAAGTTTTTATTGTGAATTGAGTGATAGTTTCCATGGGGGAACATCAGTTTTACATTCATTGCAATGATTACAATCTCCTCTGTGCATCATTATTCAACAGTATTTGCTTCTATATCCTCTGTTTTTGTGTGCGGGGGACATGTACACAAGAACACTCAGGAATATATAATCATTTAAACAACCAAAGGACGTATTTTGCAAGCCTGCCTCCTAGCCACTAGCACCTGGCCACCAGCACACAACCTTTCTCTTTCCATGAGTCTAGAGTCCTCAGCTGCGCTCTCTCTCCATGTCATCATCTCTGTCTCCATCTCTGGTTTCGCTGTTTCTCTGGATACGGTCCCACATTCCGCTCATGCTCTTCTCTCTTGATGGTCCTAGGGTCATCTGTTCCTGGACTGTAAGATTAACTACTCTCCTCTTTATGTTACAAAACTTCTACCTTTACAGTTGTGACAGTCGCAATTAGTCATGATAACAACTACTCACCATTGAATCATATGAATCTTATCCCCATCTCCTTTACCAGACTCATCTTGACAAGATGAAAACTATTTACTGGGGATTCTACCTCCCCACACACACTCTGAAACTAAACTCCCTCTTGAAAACTTGTAAGCCAGTCCACTTCATGCTTTTATACCCAGCCCACCCCTGCCATTTTAGGTAGCCAATGTCTAAGTTGCCTGTCCCTATCAACCCTGTATACAGAGGGAATATAATTGATTTAGGATGTGAAGACTCCTTTTCTCTTAGTTGTTATTTTGAGCTACTACATCCATAAGTATAAGTCTAGTTCATCGAATTGTCGTAATTTACACGTGTTTCCTTTATCCAAAAAAATATATTATTAAAAAAAAATCTTCCTCTTGTCAAGTTCTGATCATCAAGAAATTGAAGCTAGGTCAAATGGGTACTGCCTGCAAGTTTGGGTGTTCTTGTGCATCTCCCCTCACTTCATATCAGCTGGATGCTTCACTCTCAGTCCAGCCCTCTGTAGCTATGTCCTTGTCCATGGGCTCAGGAGTTCCCAGGTCTCACCACATTTCAGACCAACCAATTCCTCCTCTCCTCTCTCTCATCTCCAGATTGACGGAAGTCTATGGAACGTGGTCGAACTCTGCCCATATCTTCATTGTTGCCTTTACCCCTCTTCCACTCACCAGGAGACCAAAGTGGTTGCCAGCAAGTCTACGTGCCTGCTTATGTGTTCCCTTTGAGTTTCAGTCTTGGAGGGGAATTTGTCTTGAAGGGACTTGATTGCTTGCCTTGATGGATCCGTAGTGAACAACTGGCTTGTTCTTGTAGTAGCCAATCAAACTGCCATTTTGTTTTGGATTTTTCCTGCTGGTCTTTCTTTCAAGAAGTATCTTCTGTTCATCTTGCTATTCCAGGTTGATCTGCTTGTCCTCTCAAGTGGGAATGTCTGACCTCAGAAAGTTCTGGATGGGGCTCAGGGTTCTACCTAAAGTCCTATGCACTAAAAAGGCACCGCAGAAAGCCTATTTCACTGGGCAAGTTCTAGAACCCCTTTAAGGTATTCCAATGAATCATAGGCTGAAGACGGCTTACAAGCTTTCCGTAATCACGTTTCCCAACATTCCTTTCTATCCCATTTAAGTGTCTATTTTACAGTAGTAGGCAAGGGAAACCAATATTCATAAGACAGTCAAGCATCTTATCATTATGTCCCCTCTTTTACCCATTCAGTCTATGCCTTGATTCCTGTATCACAGAGCCTTGTTGTTTCAAGGTTGAGCATACATCACTATTTAGCTCTGTTCCATTTAGACCATGCAAACTCTCCTCAGTGTTCCCCTATGTACCTTGTTCTTCCATCCCCTTCCCCCTTCTTGTGTATTGCCCTCCCCAACACTCAAATGGTGATGTGTTATTCCCTACCCTGTGTTCTACCATCCCCTCCCTCCTTCCCCCCAGATAATCAACAAAAAAAATTTTTTTCCTTTTAGTATGGGTATCTTTTCTTAAGCTTTTGCAATAATGGTCTTATGCAGTATTTGTCCTTTTGAGACTGACTAATTTCACTTAGCATAATGTCCTCAAGGTTCATCTATGTTTTGTGGTAGCTTATAACTTCCTTGTTATTCTTCAAGATAGCATAATATTCCATTGAAACAAAATATACCAAAGTTTGTTTATCCATTCTTCCATTGATGGTCACTTAAGCTGTCTCCATCTTTTAGGAATTGTGAATAGTGCTGCTATGAACATTGGTGTGCATGTATCTACTCGTGTTATGACTCGTATTTCTCGTGGGTGTATACCAAGTAGAAGAGTTGCTGGATCATAACGTATTTCTATTTCCAACTTTCTGAAGCAGCACCATACTGTTTTCCAGAGTGGTTGGACCATTTTGCCTTCCTACCAGCAATGTAGAGGGTCCCAGCCTCTCCACATCTTTGTCAGCATTTATTGTCCTCTGCTTTTTTGAACTTCACTGTTATTGCTGATGTGAGTTGATATCTCATTGTTGTTTTGATTTGCATCGTTCTAATGGCTAATGATTGTGAACATTTCTTCATATGTTTGTTGGCTGCCCAAATGTCTTCCTTGGTGAATTGTGTGTTCAAATCTTGTGCCCATTGTGTTATTTGTCTTTTTCTGATAGAGGTGTTGTAGTTTCCTATATATTTTAGAAATTAGTCCCTTATCTGATATGTCATTGCAAAAGATTTTTTTCCCATTCTGTGGGCTCCCTTTTTATTCTTTTGGTGAAATCCTATTTGCCGTTTTTTGACTGACTTATTTCGCTCAGCATGATGTTTTCAAGGTTCATACATGTTGTGGCATGCGTCAAAGCTTCATTTCTCTTTTTGACTGAGTAGTATTACATTGTATGTATATATCCCACTTTGCTACTTCATTGATCTGTTGAGCATTTTGGTTGTTTTCTCATTTGGTTACTGTGTAAAGTGGTGTAATAAATATTGGTGTACAGATTTCTGTTTGCATTCCTTCCCTTCTTTTAGGTATATACCTGGGATTGGGATTGATGGGTTGTATTGGAGTCCTGGTGTGGTGCTGTGGTTAATTGCGCTAGACTGCAAAGTCAGTTTGAACCACAAGGTTTGTGGTTGAGGCTCACCAGCCACTCCTCGGAAGCCCTGTACAGGGTCACTATGGGTCAGAACTGACTCCACAACACTTAACAACAATAGCAACAATTGTTCTATGTTTAGCTGTTGAAGAACAGCCACAGTGATTGTACCATTTTACATTCTACCAGCAATGGGTATGGGTTCAATTATTCACACCTCACCAACACCTGTTGTTTTTTATTTTTTGATCATTGCCATTCTACTAGGGGTGAGGTAGAACCTCATTGTAGTTTTTATTTGAATCTCCCTAATAGTTAATTTTCTACCATTCATCTGTCTGTATGTCGTAGTGTGGCAGTTTGTGTGTTGCTGTGATTCTGGAAGCCATGTCACTGGTATTTTAAATACCAGCATGATCGCCCATAGTGGACAGACTAGGAAGAAGGAGTGGCTGACCACTTCTGGATGAGTAGTCACTGAAAACCTTATGAATAGCAATGGAACACTGTCAAATACATTGCCAAAAGATGAGCCCCTCAGGTTGGAAGGCACTCAAAATATGATTCGGGAATAGCTGCCTCCAACTCAAAGTAGAGTTGACCTTAATGGTTTGGATGTAGTTAGGCTTTCAGGACCTTCAAATGCTGATGTGGCACAACTCAAAATGAGGAGAAACAGCTGCAAACATTCATTAATTTAACACGGGATATAGAAAGTATGACTCTAGAAAACTTGGAAAATTTCAAAAATGAAATGGAAGACATAAATTTGTGTTTGTTAAAGCCATCCACTTGTGCCATTTCTGCTATAGCACTACTAGATAACTAAGAAATCTAATGATGTTTAGCATCTTTTCATGTGCTAGGCTTTAATATATATAAAACTTCTACAACTTAACAATAAAAAGACAACTGAATCTATATATATTAGGCAGCCTACAGAAATTATGTCTAATAAGGATATATGATTCCCAAAGTTTTTCTACCAATCTATAGGTTGTTTCTTTACTTTGTTGATAAAGTCTTTTGTCCTCTCTGTTTTAATTTCTAGATTATTTAAAAGTCACTCACTGCCTTTCACATACATACGAAGTTATTGGGTCAGGCACACCTTAGTCCTCAAACTTACATCTTTGCTCTTGAACACTCTAAAAAAGGTCTTGTGCAGCAGTTTTACTTAATGCAATCGTAGTTTGAGTTCTTGACTGCTGTTTCCATGAACATTGATTGTGGATGCAAGTCAAATGAAGTTTGAAATTTTAATCTTTTTTCCATTTATCATGATGTTAAATATTGGTCCAGTTGTGAGAATTTTCCTTTTCTTTACACTGAGGCACAATCAGTATTAAAGGAAGTGGTCTTTGAAGTTCATCGGTAAGTATTTTAAATCCTCTTCACTTTCAGCAAGCAAGGTTGTATCATCTGCATGGTGTAGGTTGTTAATGACGCTTCCTCCAATCCTAATGTAACGTTCTTCTTCATATAGTCCAAACTTTTTGGATTATTTGCTCAGCAGACAGAATGAATAAATATGATGAAAAGATACAACCCTGAAGCAGACCTTTTGTGATCTTAAACTATTCAGTATCCTTGTTCTGTTCTTGGTCTATGCACAGATTCCTCATTAGCACAGTTAAATGTTCTGGAATTCCCATTCTTTACAAAGTTATCCATAGTTTCTTATAATCCACACAATCAAAAGCCTTTGCAGAGTCAGTAAAGCATAAGTAAACATCTTTTTGGTGTTTTGTGCTTTCAACCAAGATCCAACTGATGTCAGCAATGACCTGATATCCACATCCTCTTCTCAATCTGACAGTTCCCTGTCCATGTACTGTTGCAGTTGTTTTGAATTACCCTTAGCACATTTTACTTACGTGTCATTTTAATGATATTGTCCTATGATTTCCACATTCCATTGAGTCACTTCTCTTTGAAATTGGTACAATATGGATCTCTTCCAATCAGTTGACCAGTTAGCAATCTTCCAAATTTCTTGGCATAGATGAGCGAGTGCCTCCAGTACTGCATCAATTTGTTGAAAGATTTCAATTTGTGTTTCATCAATTCCCGGAGCCTTGTTCTTCGTCAATGCCTTCGGTACAGCTTGGATTTATTCCTTCAGTACCATGAGTTCTTGATCATATAACATCTCTTGAAATAGCTAGACATTGATCAATTTTTTTTGGCACAGTGACTCTGTGTATTGTTTTGTATTCTTTCTGTTTTCTTTTGATGCTTCATGTGTCATTCAGTATTTAGCTTACAGAATCTGAGCGTGTTCTTCCATTTCAGTTTCCCCTTGTTCTTTTTTATTGTTGTTAAGTGCTGTCAAGTTGGTTCCAACTTATATTCACCTTACACACAACAGATCAATACACTGTCTAGCCCTGCACCATCCTCACAATCACTGTTGTGCTGGAGTCCATTGCTGTTGCCACTGTGCCAATCCATCTCGTTGGGGGTCTTCCTCTTGTTCCTTTAAGAGGCTATACTTTGTTTTATTTATTTTAACTTTTTATTGTGAATTGAGTGAGGGTCTATAGACCAAATCATTAATTTTACATCCAACAAATTATGCACATTGTTTCATCTCAGTGACTACAATTCCCTCCATGCTACAACAGTAATCCTGCTTCCTCCCTCTGATTCCCATTTACATTCCACCCACCCTCCTATCCCTTCTCAACTTTGTCTTTAGGAAAATGTTGCTTTTTTGAGTTTGAATGATTGACCATTCAATGGTGAACATATCTTTGTTAATGTTGTTGTGTCCCCACCCCAACTCCCAATAAACCTATCTACTGCTTAGCGTAGTGGTTACGGGCTGCGAACCCCAAGGTCAGCAGTTCAAAGCTGCCAGCTATTCCACGGGAGAAAGATGAGGCTTTCTGCTCCTGTAAAGATTTACAGCCTCGGAAACCCTGTACAGGGTTGCTATGAGTCAGAATTGACTCCACGGCACACAGCTACCACCATCACCACTGCTTGGCTGAAAACTAGGCCACGAGTATGAGTTCCTTCCCAGACCTGAAGGGTGATTGAGGGCCATAGAACTCAGGTTCCTCATAGAACTCAGGTCTCTCATAGAACTCAGGTTCCTCTAGTTCCTTTCTGTCCAGTAAACCCAGTTGTTGTTATTTTAAATAATTTTGAGTTTTGTTCCGCATTTTCTCCCTCTATGCGATCCCTTTCAAGGCAGTTGGTAGTGGTGGCTGGGTACAGTCTAGTTCTTTTGGTCTCAGCGTCATGGACATTGATGTCTACATATTCCATTAGCTGTTGTTGTTAAGTGACATCGAGTCAGTTCTGACACATAGAGACCCTGTATAGGGTTTCTGAGTAGCAGCTGGTGAGCTTGAACCACCAACCTTTCAATTCAAATGGCTTTGCAGTCTGGACCCATAGTACCACACCAGGACTCCACAGTACACTGGATTAATTGATTCCAAGTTTCTTCAATTCTTATTGCTCTTCTTTCTTCAGCACATGGAGAGACCAGTAGCTGCACCTTGGATGACCACTCGTGAGTTTTCAAGATCCCAGATACTACTCATTCAAGCAGAATATAGAACACTGTCTTCGTGGACTATGTTATGCTAATTGACCATAGTGTTCTCTGAGACTATGGTCCTGAGCCCCTATCAACTAATTGCCTTATAATTAAATGTTTGATAATATCTAAGAAGATTTGGTTACTGTATGCTCCACCACATTCATAGTTGTGTTTGCAAGAAAGGTAATTCCTCATGTATAAATATCCTCTTTCAAAATTTTATACATTTGTGAGATATATATATATATATACCACTCTTCCTCCCTTACCCATTCAGCCTACTTTTCAATCCATGTCTCTACACACAGAACACTGCTGTTCCCAGGTTATGTATCTATAACTATTTACCTCTATCCCCTTTAGCCCATATTTAGATACATATCTAGATACACATCTAACCCATATTTAGCTACATATCTCCTCTGTCTTCACCTATGATCCTTCTATGCTTCCCCTTCTTGTATATGGCCCTCCCCATCACCCAAGCTAACATGTGTCTGCTGTCTAGCCAATGAATTACTCTCTCCTCCCTCCCACCCCTAGTAACCATCAAAGGATTTTTTTTTAGTATGGAAACCTTTTCTTAAGCTTTCACAATATTGGTCTCATACAATATTTGTCCTTTTGTGACTGTTTATACTCAGCAAAATGTCCTTCAGGTTCATCCTTGTTATGAGGTATTTGCAGATTCATCATTATTCTTCAGTGTTGAGTAGTATTCCCTTGTGTGCATGTATCAAAGCTTGTTTATCTGTTCTTCCACTGAGGGGCTCTTAAGCAGTTTCCATCTTTTTGCTGTTGTGCATAGTGCTGTGATGAACATTGGTGTGCATAATCGGCCCGTATTTCTTGTGGATGTAAAACAAATAGAGGGATCGCTGGGTCATAAGAGATTTTTAGTTCCAGTTTTCTGAGGAAGTGCTATACCATTTTCCAGAGTGGTTGAAGCATTTTACAGTCCCACCAGCAATGTAGGAGGGTCCCAGTCTCTCCACACCCTTGTCAACATTTGTTGTTTTCTGCTTTTTTGAACTTCTCTGTTAATGATGATGTGAGATATTTCATTGTTGTTTTTTGATTTGCATCTGTTCTGGTGTGGCGCTGCAGTATAATGCACTGGACTGCAAGGTTGGTTTGAACCACAGGGTTAGCGGTTCAAACTCAACAGCCGCTCCTCAGAAACCCTATTTGAAGGCACTTAACTACAACAGTTACTAACGATCATGGTTGTTTGTCTTTTTCTTGTGGATGTGTTGTAGTTTTCTATAAATTTTAGAGTTTAGTTCCTTATCTAATATGTCATTGCAAATTGTTCACCCCTGTCTGTGGGCTCCCTTTTGCTCTCTAGGTGAAATCTTTTGTGACACGTGTCTAGTTTTTAGGTACCATCAGTCATCTATCTTGTCTTCTTACATATGTGAGTTTTTAGTAATGTTTGACAGCGTATTTATGCTATGTATTTAAGCACCTAAGATTGTTCCTATGTTTTCATTGATGATTGTTCTAGTTTACTTTTAAATCTTTAATTCATGTTAAATTTGTTTGGTATATGGTGTGAGATATCGGTCTTGTTTCGTCCTCTGTAAAAGGATTTCCAGTTTTGCCAGCACCGTTTGTTGAAGAGACTATCTCTTTTCTATTTAATGTGTTTTGGCCCTTTGTGAAAGATCAGTTAACTGTACGTGGATGGATTTATATCTGGTTCTCAATTCTGTTCCAGTGATGTATGTATCTTTTGTTGTACCAGCACCAGGCTGTTTTGACCACTGTAGCTGTGTAGTAAATTTTGAGATAAGATAGTAAAAGGCCTCCAGCTTTGTTTTTCTTCTTAAGCAGTACTTTGCTTATCTCAGGACTCTTTCCTTTCCATATAAAGTCCAGGATCATTTTTTCAATCTCTTTAAAGAATGATGTTAGAATCTGGATTGGAATTGCATTATAGCTATAAACTGCTTTGGGAAATATTAACATTTTCACAATGTTAAGCTTTCTTATCCATGAGCGTGGTGTATTCTTCCATTTTCGTAAATCTCTTTTGGTTTATTGTAGTAGTGGTTTGTAGTTTTCTTTGGATAGGTCTTTTGTTTCTCTGGTTAGATTTATTCCTAAGTATTTCATCTTTTCGGTGGCTATTGTAAATGACGTTATTTTCCTAATTTCCTTTTCAGAGCTGTCTTTATTAGTGTTTAGGAATCCAACTGATTTTTGTATGTTGGTCTTGTACTCTGCCACTATGCTGAGCCTTTCAATGAGTTCCAATAATTTTATTGCTGAGTCTTTGGGGTTGTCTCTGTATTGGATCATATTATCTATAAATATAAAAAGTTTTACTTCTTTGCCAATTTGTATGCCTTTAATTTCCCTTTCTTGCCTTATTGCTCTGGCTAAGACTTCCAACACAATACTGAATAGGAGTGGTGATAAAGGGCCTCCTTGTCTGGTTCCTGCTTGCAAAGGGAATGCTTTCAGTTTGTCTCCATTGAGAGTGATGTTGGCTGTTGGTTTTGTATATATGCTCCTAATTATGTTGGAAAATTTCCCTTCAATTCCTACATTGTTGAGTATTTTATCAGGAATGGATGTTGGATTTCATCAAATGTCTATTCTATCAGACATTAATATTGTGTATTTTTTTATTGCCATTAGCTTGATTTTTAAAAATTGTTTTATTGTGAATTATGTGATAGTTTACATGGGAGAACATTAGCTTTACATCCATCCTATCGTATATTGTTACATCACCATGGTTACAATCCCCTCCATGCATCATCAACCAACCAAAAGGTATACACCACAAGCCTGCTCCTTGGTCATCAGCACACAGCCCCTCTCCCTCTCTGGGTCTAGAGTCCCCAGCTGCTCTATCTGTCCACATCATCGTCTCTGCCTCCATCTCTGGCATCCACTGTTTCTCTGGGTAGGATCCCACACTCCGCTTTTCTCCCTTGATGGTTGGTCCCAGGGCTCCTGGACTGCAAAGTCAACCACTTCCCCTTCTTTTGCTACAAAACATCTACCTTTACATTTCCAACCATCACAGTCAGTCCTGATAGCAATTATTCACTATTGTACCACAAGAGACCTATCCGCATCTTCTTTCATCAGCCCCACCCAGACGGATTAGATACTACTCAGTGGTGATTCTACCTTCTTCTGTGCCCTCTGGATCTAGGCTCCCTCTTGAAAGCTTGTAAGCCAGTCACTTCTTGTCTTTGTAGCACCCCCTTCCCCCCCCACCCCCCCATTTTGGGTAGCCAATATCCAAGTTGTTTATCCCTGTCTACTCTGTGTATGGAAGGGGTGGGAATGATCCTCGCTGTAAAGATTTGTTCCCTCTTTTGAGCTACTGCATCCATAGGTGTAGCTCAAGTTCATCAAATTGTATCAGATTACTCTTTTTTTCCTCTTCTTTCTTCTTCCAGTTGAGATGTGATCATCCAGTCTTTGAAGCCAGGTCAAGTAAGTGTGGGTGTACTTGTGCATATGCCTTCTCTTAGCTTGATATATTTTTGCATCCTTTAATCTTTAATCAAGGTTTTCTTTGTGTGTAAGGTATGTTTCTTGTAGACAGCATATTGAAGGATCCAGTTTTTTGTGTTTTTTTTTAAATCCATTCTTTTACTCTGTTGCTTGACTGGCACATTTATTCCTTTGATCTTAAATGTAACTATCGATAAACTTGTATGCAGTCATTTTGCTGCATGCTTTTTTTTGTGGTGCTGTTTAATTCTTTGCTCCTCATGTTTTCCTGTGCTGAGTTCACTTTTTTTGTACTTTTTCTTGTCAATCTCTTCACAGTTTGTTTTTTTTCTCTCTAACTTTTTATTGTGAATTGAGTGAAGGTTTACAGAGCAGATCATCTGTTTTACATTCATCAAATCTTATGCTTTGTTTCATTACATATTTCCAGTTCTCACATGTACCAACAGTTAACAGCATTTACCTCTATTCACTAAACTATTATGAAGGTGAGTCAATTTTCACATTTCAGTTATATTAAATTGTCATCCATAGTTTATGACAACATTAAGTGTGCACATGAAATGATTCTGTTAAATAGACAAGTAACAGTGGATTATTTACAAACCAGCCATGGCTCTGCCTTTGAAATAATCTAAGACAGACTTAGGTTTCAAAAAGTTTATGTGAGATGGATACTGAAACAACTCACAGAACAGCATAGACAGAAGTGCTTGGCCATCTGCAAACAAAATTTGGACAGATACTCAAATGAAGGTAAAAGTTTCTTTTAAAAAAAAATCATTACTGATGACAAGACATGGATTCATCATTATGAGCCTGAGAGTAAACAGCAGTGTATGGAATGGAAATATCCTGAATTGTTGACCAAGAAAAATTTCAAAAGTCACCCATCAGCTGGAAAATTGATATTTACAGTCTTCTGGAATTCTCAAGGGCCCGTCAGTATTAGAACAATATCAGGAAAAGAGTTAATCAATGAACAGTGCTCATTACAGTGTGATATTCACTGAAGAGCTGAAGTCTGAACTTTGTATTAAGCACATTTCTGCCCACACTGTTGACACTCTGCAAAAACTTTGTTTTGAGGTGTTAAAGCACCCTTCCCATAGTCCTGATCTTGTTCCATTGTACTTTTACTTGTTTGGTCCCATGAAAGCAGTCTTTTAAGGATGAAGTGAAGACAGTGGTTCATTTGTGGCTCTCAGCTCAGCCTAAAACATTTTTTAATAAGGGAATATGAAAGCTTGTTGACAGATGGACAAAAAGCATTTTTTCAAGATTTTCAAATTTTATATGCTTTTTGTAAGGGGATTATGTCAAAAAATGATGTATTTGTCTTTTGCAAAAGTTGATTAAAATAAATTCTACAGCCAGAGTGCAGATAATGTTTGACTCACCCTTATACATTCCTCCCTTGTCTCCTGCTACCTTCATCTTTCCTCTTCCAATCTCCCTCTTGTATATTGTTGCCCTGTCACTTATACCATCTTGTGTCTGCCCTCTAGCCCATGAATAATTTTCCCTCTCCACCTACTCCCCTACCCCATAAGCATCATAGACTACTGCTTTTTTTTTCATGCACCATCAAGTTGATTTTGATTTAAGACAACCCCATGTGTGACAGAGTAGAACTGTGCACCACATGGTTTTCCATGGCTTTTTTTTTTTTTTTTCCATTTGAACAGTTATATAATTCTGTTTCAAAGGAACAGTGGCTCATACCCTTCTTCCCTTTCATGACAAACCCTTCACTGGGATCAAGTCTCTGTCTTGAGATATGATGTTTTGAATCTACTTCCATAATTCTTCTTTTACTTGGATACTGGGCCTTCTTCAGGGTCTTAGTTCACCCAGGAGCATAGCTCATCCTGGGCCTTCATAGCTCACCTAGGGTCGCAGCTCACCCGGGCTGTAGTTCACTCAAGTCGTAGTTCATCTGGGGCCCTAGCTCACTGGAGTCATAGCTCACCTGAGCTGTAGCTCTGCTAGGTCATAGTCCACCCGGGGCCATAGCTCACTCAGGACCTTCGCTCACATAGGGCTGCCGTAGCTCACCCGGTCTTAGTTCACCCAGGATCACAGTTCACCCAGGGCCATAGTTCACCCAGGGCCATAGCTCACCTGAGTTGTAGTTCATCTGAAACCATAGCTCACCCCTGGATGTAGGTCACCTGGTGCCATTGCTCACCTGGGGCCATGGTTTTTAAATCTTTGCAGGAACAGAAAGCTTCATCTTTCTCTCTGGAGCAGTTGGCAGTCTGGTTCTCATATCTTTGTTATAGAAGATCCATGCAGTGTGTCTGCCCAGTTCGCCATCTTACCAGAGGTGCCAATTTCTTCAGAGTTTTAATGTTTACAAAAATTTCACGGATTTTCTTTTTCTTGATTTAATGTGAAAGTCAGTAAGTCTCTTTGAGGTTACCCATTTAAAAATGAATTAATAAAATCATTTAATACCAAAAAATTACCTCAATTTATTAATTTCTTCCCCACTTTAAAAGTCTGTTTTATCTTGATATCTACTTGACTTCATCACCATTTGGAAATCTGTAACTATACTTTTCCCACTTTTTGCTTTATAGTTATCTACATTATAGATTGATATCTCTGATTCCCTATTTTCAGTCTTGTAGTTTTGTTTTACTCTGGCTACTTTGCAGCTAGATTGAATTCTGGGTAGTGTTGCTGTGTATGTCAATCTCTGGTTGTTGTCTGCTATTGTTGGTTCACAGTCCAAAGGACTTGCTTTAATACTTTTTGAAAAATTGCCTTGGTTTTCACCAATTCCTTTAATTTCTCTTTATTTAGAAATGTTCTGATTTCACCATCATATTTGAGGGACACTTTTGCTGGGTATATGATTCTTGGTTGGCAGTTTTTTTCTTTCAGAGTTTTGTATATTTCTCCTCATTGCCTTCTTGCCTGCATGGTTTCTGCTGAAAAATCAGAGCTTAGTCTCATTTGTTTTCCTTTTGGAGTAGCAGTTAAGTTTTCCTGAACTGCTTTCAGGATTCTTTCCTCGTCTTTGCTTTTGGACAGTTTGACTGTGATATGTGTTGGTGATTTTCTTTTGGGGTCTATCCTGTTTGAGGTTTGTTCAGCTTCTTGAATATTTATCTTTTCATCTTTCATGATGTCAGAGAAACTTTTTTCCAGCATCTCTTCGACAATACTTTCTATATTGCTTTTCTTTGTCTCTTCCTGTTCTGGAATTCCAGTCACTGATAGGTTATTCCTCTTCATATTATCTCACATAAATGGTAGGCTTTCTTCAGATATTTTTAATCTTTCTCTGTTCTTCTAGCTTACCAGTGTTGAGAGATTTATCCTCAAGCTCATTAATTCTGGCTTCCACTGATTCAAATCTACTCCCTTGTCCTTTCAGTGTAATGCCCGTTTCTGATCTTTGTATTAATCATGTGGATTTCTGTTTGCAGGTTTTGTATTGTCTCTAATCTTTTATTGATTTGTTTTAGCTATGCTTCTTGGTCATTTGATGGAGCTACTCTATCTTGTTTCTTCATGTGAAATGAAATTGTCTGCTGCTTTTGAAGCATTGTGATATTGTTATGATTGTATTAAGTTGATGAATGGATGTTGGTGTATTTTTATGCACTCACCAACTACCTCCTTGTGAGTGTAATCAAGAGATGAGCACATGCATATGTTCGTGGTTTGTGCGGTAGAAGTCAGGTTGGATTTAGATAGCATTGGTTGTTGTCATTAATCCAGTGTATAGCAGCTGGTATTGACACTAGCCCAATTTGTGGGACTGAAGAGGGTACAGGTGTGACTGGGCTGTATGGCCACAGTTGCTGTCAGGTGAGGCAAGAAGAGAAGGCATACTCACAAGAGAGAAGAAAAACAAACATACAAACCAGCAAACAACAGTGAAAAAAATAAAATAGTTATGAAACCTGGCTACTGCTTTCTTTCCAGCAACAAGCAGTATGCCTCTGCACCACCTACTGGCCTCTGGCCTTCACAGCTGCCAGGAAAGTCCAGATGGGTCCCACTGTGCATGTCCGACCTGCACAGATAACCAGTCTTTCTTTTGTTTTTCTTTACACCCTTTTGTCTATCCTACTGGTCCATCCAGCTGCTTCTCATAGTGAGAGCTAGTCCAGAGCTAGTCCAAAGGGCCAACTTTGCAGATTTGGAGCAGGGCCCACCTGAACAGGGATACTGTGGATCGCTCCTCCCCATTCAATAGGCCTTACAGTTTAGCACCAACTACCTGGAAAGTAGAAGTTTCTACAAACCACAGGTAGGTTTCTGCATTTGATCCAAGTCTCTATCCCCTTATCTGAAGCTCAGAGTTCCAGGACCGAAATCTGCATCTGTTTTATCTGGTTTTCTATAGTCTTTCTGTAGAAGGTTTGCATAGCCTTTTGACTATTCTGCCATCTTGGCCCACCAACCTTCCTCTTTTTCCATAACCCTCCACTTTACCAAACATGACGTCCTTCTCCAGGAACTGGTCCTTCCTGATAACATGTCCGAGTATGAAAGACAAAGTCTTGCCATTCTGGTTTTTAAGGAGCATTCTGGCTATACTACTTCCAACACATATTTGTCTGTTCTTCTGGAAGTCCATCCATGGTACTGTTAATAGTTTTATCCAACACCATAACACAAATGCATCAGTTCTTGTATGGTCTTCTTATTTATTGTCCAACTTTCACACACATATAAGACTATTGACATTACCATGGCTTAGATTAGGTGTACCTTAGTCCTCAAAATAACATCATTGATCTTGAACAATTTAAAGAGGTATTGTGCACAGGTTTGTCCAATACAATTCATCATTGGATTTCTTGACTGCTGTTTCCTTGAATGTTGATAATGTATCCAAACAAAATGAAATATTTGACAACTTCAATCTTTTCTCCATTTATCATGATGTTATTTATTAGTCCAGTGATGAGGAGTTTTGTTTTCTTTACATTGAGGTGCAACCCATACTCATCAGTAAGTATTTTAAGTCTTCTTTGCTTTCAGCAAAAAATATTGTTTCTTCTGCATATCACAGGTTGTTAATAAATTTTCCTCCAATCCTGATGTCATGTTCTCCTTCATAAAAATCTAGTTTCTTGAATTATTTGCTCAGTATACAGTCTGAATAACTATGGTGAAAGGATAAAACTCTGGTGCACAACTTTCCTGATATTGAACCATTTAGTGTCCCCTTGTTCTGTTTGAATGACTACCTCTTCATTTATATACAGTTTCCTCATGAGCACAGTTAAGTGTTTTGGAGTACCAAGAACATTTTCAATGTTAGCCATAGCTTGTCATGATCCAGACAGTTGAAAGCCTTTGCCTAGTCCATAAAGCACAGTTAACATTTTTCTGGTATTCTCAGCTTTCAGTCAAGATCCATTTGCTGTCAGCAATGATACAGCTTGTTCCATGTCCTTGTCTGAATCCAGCTTGAATCTCTGGCAGTTCCCTGTCAATGTACTGTTGCAGCTGGTTTTTAACTATCTTTTGCAAAATTTTACTTGCATGTGACATTAATGTTATTATCCTACAATTTTGCCTCCCATTGAGTCAGCTCTCTTTGGAATAGGCACAAATATGGATTTCTTCTACTCAGTTAGCCAGGTAGCTGTTTTCCAAATTTCTTAGCATAGGTGAATGAGCGCCTCCAGTGCTGCATCAGTTTGTTGTAATATTTCAATTTGTGTTCCATCAATTCACAGAGCCTTGTTCTTTTCCAATGGTTTCAGTGTACTTTGTACTTCTTCTTTCTCTATCATTGGTTCTTGATCCTATGCTACATCTTGAAATGGCTGAACATACCATTACTTTTTGGTACAGTGACTGTGTAGTCCTCCCATCTTCTTTTGATGCTTTCTGCATCATTCAATATTATGCCCATAGAACCCTTCAATACTGGAAGTTGAGGCTTGAATTTGCTCTTTAGTTCTTTTGGTTTCAAAATGCTAAGTTTGTTCTTCCATTTTGGTTTTCCAAATCCAGGTCTATGCACATTTCATTATAATACTTGACTTTGTCTTCTTGAGATTCCCTTTGAAGTGTTTTGCTCAACTCTTTTACTTCCTCATTTCTTCCATTTGCTTTAGCATCTCTATGTTGGAGACCAAGTTTCAGTCTCTTCTGACATCCATTAGGGTCTTTGTTTTCTTTCTTGTCTTAATGGCCTTTTGCTTGATTTTGGTATGATGTTCTTATTGCCATTCCACAACTGTTTTTGTCTTCATCATTAGGGCTTAAAGTATCAAATCTGTTCCTGAGATGATCTCTAAATTCAGGTAGGATATGTTCAAGGTCATATTTTGGCTATTGTGGACTTGTTTTAGTTTTTTCAGCTTCATCGTGAACTTACATATGAGTAAGTAATGAATGATCTGTTACAGTTTTCCCCTGGCTTTGTTTTGGCTGCCATGGAGCTTTTCCACCATCTTTTCCCACAGATGTAGTGAATTAGATTTCTATGTATGTAATCAGACGAGAGCCATGTGTCCAGTTGTCTTTTATGTTGTTGTTGTTTTTAAAAAGGTATTTGAAATTAATGTCATTGCTCTCACAAAATTCTATCATGAGATCTCCAGCATTGTTTCTATCACCAAGGCCATATTTTCCAACTGCTTATTCTTCCTCTTTGTTTCTAACCTTCGCATTCCAATTACCAGTAATTATCAATACATCTTTATTGCATGTTTGATCACTTTCAGACTGAAGAAACTGATAGAATCCCTCAATTTCATTATCACTGGCTCTAGTGGTTGGTGTGTAAATTTGAATATTAGTGGTATTAACTGGTCTTCCTTGTAGGTGTATGGATATTATCCTATCACAGACAATACTATGCTTCAAAATGGATCTTGAAATGTTCTTTTTGTTGATGAATGTGACACCATTCCTCTACAATTTGTTATTATCAGCATAGTAAACCATATGATTGCCAGATTCAAAGTGGCCAATACTAGCCCATTCCAACTCACTAGATAGGGGTCCTGGTATGGCACTGTGGGATAAAACACTGCACTGGAAGGTTGGTTTGAACCACAAGGTTGGCAATTCAAACTCACCAGCTGCTCCTTGGAAACCCTATACAGTGTCACTATGAGTTGGAACCAACTCCACAGAACTTAACAACAACAAAATGCCTAGAATATCACTATTTGTGCCTTCCATTTTATTTTTGACAACTTCCAAATTTCCTAGATTCATACTTCTTACATTCCATGTTCCTATTATTAATGGATGCTTACAGCTACTTCTCCTCATTTGAGTTGTGCTCATCAGCAAATGAAGGTCCCAAAAGCTTTACTCCATTTGAATCTTCACAGTCAACTGTACTTTGGGAAGGCAATTCTTCCCCTGTCATATTTGAATACCTTTCAACCTGAGGGGCTCATATTCTGACACTGTATCTGATAAATATTTTGGTCCTATTCATAATGTTTCAATATTCAATATTCTGGTGCTGTCTGACACTGTTCTACTGATGTTCATAAGGTTTTCAGTGGCTAAACATTCAGAAGTGTTCTGCCTCTCCTTCTTCCTAGTCTGTGTTAGTTTGGAAACACAGCTAAAATATGTCCACCATGGTGATCCTTCTGGTAGTTAAAATACTAGTGGCATAGCTTCCAGCATCACAGCAACTTGCTAGCCACAGCACAACAAACTGACAGACAAGTGGTGTCTTTGTTCTTTAGATATAGGGAAACAATAAAATTATTATCCAAACCATGGGAATGAAAGTTATGCTATTATTTATTATACTGGGATTATCTTAAGCAAACCTGGGCATATGGTCACCCTACTTATTTATCAAGTGATTTTGCTGTGATTGAGGGATAATCAACAACAAAAAAATAGGTATAACTTGCTCAGATATTAGTGGCTGCAAATTGAAGCATGGTGGTTACATAGCTAGAGAAATATTGATTTATTTGCATATAATTCAGAGATATTTGGTAGAATAATTTTAATAGATATCCCTATTATAATGTAGTATAATATTTTTCCAAGATCTAAAGGTCAGGGAACAGATAGAATGCATAATGGAGAAAGAGAGAGAAAAAACATGAGGACAAGAACACAGGTTCTGCCAAAGCATCTATCCATATAGTCTGAAAGGCAAATCACACCCTAAGGAACTCCCCTTTCAAATGATTGATTACGTTATTGTAGACTGTGGGACATGACTGCATTATGTTACATTAGAGCCAATCCACTGGGAATCTTAGCCTGGTCAAACTGACACAAAAAATCAACTATCACATCTGGTTTTTGCTTTATAAGTAAGTTAATCTTATTATGTAACTACTTTAATAATGTGTGCTGATCCCATTTCTAGTCTTTGATATTTTTGCACATTTACCTATGCTAAAATCTAAAAGGAAAGTAGTGGCAGTTGGCTGCTCACTCAGCCTTCATTTCAGTCTTTACTGCAGATAAGTGTGACCCTGTGACTCAATTCCGGCTAATGAGTCATAAGTAGAAGTTAGCTGATGCTGCCTCTTCCTTTTTCTCCTTCCTACTTTAGTGGATGGAGTCGTGGAGTAGTGCTGCAGGTTAATGCTGACTGCAAGATTGATTTGAATTGCAAGGTCAGTATTTCAAGCTCACCAGCCACTCTTTGGAAATCCTATACAGGGTTGCTAAGGTTGGAACTGACTCAACGGCACGTAACAGCAATACTTTAGTAGTTATGAATTGGGTTGCTAACCTTAAGGTCAGCAGTTCAAAATTACTGGCTGCTCCATGGGAGAAAGATGAGACTTACTGCTCCCATAAAGATTTACAGCCTTGGAAACCTTATGCAGGGTCGCTATGAATTGGAACTGACTCCATGGTACATCACCACCACCACCACCACTTGGAATGTATAAAATATCTGAGGGACAGTATCCATTTGCTGGAAAAGCAGAGCAGGAAGACAGAAGAAGTCTGGTTCTTTGGAGGAATCCCTAAATTCCAACACCATCCCTGGACTAGCTACTTGTGCACATATAAAACAAATAAGCTTTTCTTGTTTAAGAAAGTTTTCTGGTAACTCGGAGTTAAATGTAGTCCTGTCTAATCTAGAAATCATAAACCAAAGTACTACATACATAGTGTATTTTAAATAATTTTACAAAATATTGGAAGTTAGACTAACTGCTGTAAAAATAGCTACAGTAGGCCAATCCAATCAAAGATTATTTCTCCTCTTTTATATCATAGTACAAGTGGCCCTGGCAGCAGAGTGGTGATGGACCTGGACCTGCTAACTGAAAAGTCAGAAGATTGAATCCACCAGGGCTCTGAAGGATACAGATGAGACTTTTTGCTCCCATAAATGTTACAGCCTCCGAAACCCTATACAGGGTTGCTGTGAGTGAGAACCATTCGACAGCACAAAACTTCTACAACCACCACCACCATATCATAGTATAATGGAGGGACAGGAAGAATGACAGAAAGTAGGGGTGAATTTGGGCTCTTTTCATTTTGTGGCCATCAAAATGTAGCCTCTAAGACCAAAATGTAGCTTTCTAAGAAGGGAAAAATAGAAGAGTAGATTTGCGTGAGCAGAATTAAATATCATTTCTGCCTGCATTTCCAAGGGCAGAACTAGTTAAATGGCCCCACCCAAGCGATACAAGTTTGGGAAATACAGTCTTCTGATGTATGCAGAGGAAAATGAACTGGTTTAGTAAACATATTGAATTGTCTTAGTCATGGGATATATTAAATTAGGGATTATATATAAATATAATTGAGGAAATGATTTTATATATACACACAGACACACACACACATATGGGGGTAAGTCAAAAATTATTCGCATTCTGACTGTAGACTTGATTTTAATCAACTTTTAGAAAAGACATAGTCTCCTTGTTTTTTAATACACTGTCCATCTGTCAACAAGATTTCATATTCCCTTATTAAAATATGTTTTTGGCTGAGCTGTGAGCCACACATACACTGCTGTCTTCACTTCTTCATCAGAAGTGAATCTTCATCCTCGAAGGGCTGTTTTCAGGGGACCAAACAAATGAAACTCTGATGGAGCAAGATCAGGAACTATAGAGAGGATGCTTAAACAACTCAAAACAAAGTTTTTGCAGAGTGTCAACACTGTGGGCAGAAGTGTGCAGATGTGCATTGTTATGCAAGATCACAACACCCTTGGATAGCAGTCCTCTGTATTTAATCCAAAATTTAGGCTGCAGCTCGTCAGTCAGCATCTCACTGTAATGAGCACTGTTGATTGTTGAACATTTTTCCTGATAGTGTTCTAATACTGGCCCTTGAGAATACCAGAAAACCGGAAGCATCAATTTTTCAGTTGATGGTTGACTTTTAAATTTTTTCTTGGTCAGTGACTGAGGATGTTTCCATTCCATACTCAGCCGTTTACTCTCAGGCTCACAGTGATGAATCCATGTCTTATTACCAGTAAGGATTTTTCTTTTATTTTGTGTGTGCGGTCCATTTTCTTTCTTTCTTTTTTTTTTTTTTCTTTAAGGTTTGTATTGTGGATTGAGTGAAAGTTTACAGGGCAGATCATCAGTTTTACATTCAACAAATCGTATACCTTGTTTCATTACAATGATTATAATCCCCTCCATGTACCATCAGTTAACAGTATTTCTCTCTATTCACTTTAGCTTTAAAAAAAAAAAAAACCACTCAGGCATATATAATAATTTACATTTCCAAAGGGCACATTCTGCAAGTCAGCCTCCTGGCCACCAGCTCTTAGTCCCTCTCTTCCCATGAATCTACAGTCCTCAGCTGCTCTCTCTCTCCATGTCCCTATCTCTGCCTCCATCTCTGGCGTTGTTGCTTCTCTGGATAAGGTCCCACATTCTGCTTGTGATCTTCTCCTTTGATGGTCTAGGGGCCTCTGTTGCTGGACTGTAAGATTAACCACTCCCTTGTTTTTGTTACAAAACTTCTACCTCTACAATTGTGACAGTCACACTTAGTCATGATAACAATTATTCACTATTGAATCATATGAATCTTATCCCCATCTCTTTCACCAGATGTATCTTGCCAAAATGAAAACTTTTCAGTGGGGACTCTTTTCCCCACCCCACCCCCCATACATTTAATCTAAACTCCCTCTTGAAACCTTGTAAGCCAGTCATTTTGTGCCTTTATTGCCCCCTCATTTTAAGTAGCCAATGTCTAAGTTGCCCATCTCTATCTACCCTATGTACAGAGGGGATAGCATTGATATTTGATATGAAGACTCCTTCCCTCTCTGTTGGTATTTAGAAGAGTTACTACCTCCATGAGTTTGGAAGAAGTGCAGCCAGAGTGCTCCTTAGAGGCCAAGATGGCCAAACTTCACCTCTTTTATTTGGGACTTATTGTCAGGAGGGACCAGTTGCTGGAGAAGAATATCATGTTTGGTAGGGTGGAGGGTCGGAGAAAAAGAGGAAGACCCCTCCAACAAGATGGATTGGCCAAGTGGCAGCATCGATGGACTCAAGCATGGCAATAGTAGTGAGGTTGGCCCAGGATCGGGCAGTGTTTCGTTCTGCTGTGTATAAGGTCACTATGGGTTGGTACCGACTTAATGGCACCTAACAACACATACCTCCATAAGTACAGGTCAAGTTCATCAAATTGTAGCAACTTACCCTTGTTTCCTTTATCCAAAAAAAAATTTTTTTTTTTTTGTAATCTTCCTCTAGTCGAATTCTGATATCAAGCCATAGAGGCTAGGTCAAATGGGTACTGTCTGCAAGATTGGGTGTTCTTGTGCATCTCCCCTCACTTCATATCAGCTGGATGCTTCACTCTCAGCTCTTAGCCTTCTGTGGCTATGTCCTTGTCCATGGGCTCAAGTGTCCCCAGGTCTCACCACACTTTGGACCAACCAGCCCTTGCTCTTTTCTCTCTCATCTCCAGGTCAACGGGAGTCAATGGACTGGGGTTTAACTCAGCCAATTTCTTCATTGCTGCCTTTCCTCCTCTTCCACTCAACGGTAGACCAATGTGGTTGCCAGCAAGCTTACATGTCAGTTCGTGTGTTCCCTTTGAGTTTCAGTCTTAGAGGGGAGTTTGTCCTGAAGGAACTTGATTGCTTGTCTTGATGGCTTCCTGGCGAACAGCTTGCTTATTCTTGTAGTAGCCCGTCATGCTGACATTTTTGTTTTGTTTTTTTCCTGATGATCTTTCTTTGAAGATGTATCTTTTGTAGCTCTAGCTGTTCCATGCTGGTCTTCTTGTCCTTGCTTGTGGGAATGTCCCACCTCATAAGGTTCTGGATGGGACTCAGGATCCACCTAAGGTCCTATACTCTGCAAAGGCTTTGCAAAAGGCATATTTCATTGGGTAAGTTCTAGAACCCCTTTTAGGTATTCCAATCAGTTATAGGCTGAAGACAGGCTTACAAGTTTTTTGTAATCATGTTTCTCAACATTCCTTTCTATCCTACTCAAGTGTCTATTTTATAATAGTAGGCAAGTGAAACCAATATTCATAAGACAGTCAAGCATTTTAGTATTATTTTCCCTCTTCAAACTATGTCTAGATCCCTGTATCACAGAGCCCTGTTATTCCAAGTTTGAGCATGCATCACTATTTACTGCTGTCCCACTTAGGCCATGCAAAATTGTCTCAGTGTTCCCCTATCTATCTTGTTCTTCCTCCTCCTCCCCCTTCTTGTATTGTCCTCCCCAACATCCAAACTAAAACCCCCACCCCAAGCCCACTGTTGTGGTTACCTTATATTCCATTAACTCTTCCCTCCATTTAAGATAGTCAATTTTCTCCTGTAATCTACCTGACCTTCTCACCATCTGGATCTCTGTTCCCACTCGCTCAGACACCCCTTCTAGTCACCAGAATGGAGGTATGCAGACAGCAAGACACCAATGAACTGGTACAAAAAAAAGAATAGTCACACTTTTATCTCTGTGGTTCAGACAGGTGTCTGTGGCTGCTCTGATCCTTCCCCAGCTTGGTCTCACAGAAGATGGCAGCTCCGTGAGTAGCTGAGCGTCTTGGATTAGAAAGCAATGGATCTCTTGCTTCTGCTACAAATTCCCCTAGCTTGTAAGCCTTCCGACGTTCTTAATATTCCTTTATATGTGGCTCAGAGTTCTGGCACTATCCCCTGAGCCCGCTTGGTCTTGTATCTGTGTTGTTGCTGACAGAGCTCCTCACTGCACTTGTACCCGATCTGTGTGTATAATCATTTCATCTATTTTTATTATATTTTGTATATTGTACCTATATATTATTTTTGTATGGTGGTGGTGGTGTGCCGTGGAGTAAGTTCTGATTCATAGCAGCCCTATATAGGGTTTCTGAGGCTGTAAATCTTTATGGAAGCAGAAAGCCTCATCTTTCTCCCGTGGAACCACTGGTAGTTTCAAACTGCTGACCTTGAGGTTAGCAGCCCGACTCATAATCACTATACTACCAGAGCTCCTTATTATTTTTGTGTATATATATATTAGCCGGGAGCATGGCGCTCTATCTGCCAATGTTCCACTGGTACTCATAAAGTTTTCAGGGGCTAACCATTCAGAAGTGGTCAGCCTCTCCATTTTTCCTAGTTGTCTTAATCTGGATGCTCCACTGAAACCAGTCCAGAAAGTCCCTGTTGGTACTTACAGTTGCGGTGGCATAGCTTCCAGCATCACAGAAACACACAAACCACCATAGTGCAACAAACTGACAGACGAGTAGCAGCTGTTACCATGAAGCATAGCATAGTCACAGGTTTGGGGGATTATGACATGGATATCTCTTGGGAACCATGATTATGCCCACCACAATGTCATTTTATAAAAGCAACAATTTTCTGATTATAAATAATACAGTTATTATTGAATTTTAGAAACTTAGAGAAAAATACAAGGAATAAAAATTAGAATAAATTGATTTTGTCACCTAAGATGACCACTGTTAACATTTTGGTGTGCTAAAAATTTTTTATGTATGTAAAAATTGGATTATATTATATATTCTATTTTCATTTAATATAAATATCTTTCTGAGTCAAGAAATAGGATTCATTATAATTATCATTCTTAAATTTCATTTTTTGAATATGTGAATGTGTATATGTGGTTCAAAATTTAAAATGGTATTTATGGTCTATTTAGAATTGTCTTGTTCCTATCCTTATGCTTATATTCAATGTCTTGCAGGCCATTTTGTCACCTCATGCTATATGGTATATTATTCTAGTGCTAGTTCTAACTCCTTAATTCCCTCACCACCCTCCCCCCCAAATAACTAGGCTATTTATAATATGAATATAATTTTGTAGGTTTTTTTATATCATTGTGTAACATTATGGGATACAATAAAGCCCAAATCCTGAATTGAATCTTGATAAGTAAATTGTTTTTTAGTAAATGAGCTATTTTCCCTGTGAATAAACTATAAAGAAATCTCTAGAAGCAATCAGTGGAATTACTTATTGGTTTTCATGTTACTGTTGCTGGATAAAACAAAACATGTTAATATACGTGGTTATGGTCTGATCTAAGCTATGGTGACCCAGATGACTTCAGTTATCAAGTATTTCCCAAGCTTCTCTCCTATCACTCAGACTTTAGCTAATCTTACTCGAGCTGAACTGGTGCTAGCCCGATAGAAATGGCAGGGGGGCAGGAGGGCTTTCTAAGAAATGTATCTTTAACTGAAATATTGTGACACTTGTCTAAGATAACCTCAAACTTTCTAGTAAGTCTGAAAATAGAAAGGAAAAAAAAGTCAATGCTGTACCATTTTTGTGATTTGTTTCATTATAGAAACCTTCCTGCCTTGTCTTTTGGATAAGAGAATTTTTGTTGTTCTGGTTTGTTTGTTTGTTTATTTTTAATTATTACTTAGGTTCCTATCTTCTTCTGAGTAATCTAAAGTATTAACCAATAATTTTTGTTTCTGGCAAAACAGTTCCATGTACAAAGTAAAGTTTTGTTTCTTTGATAATATGAAAAGTCTTTTCTAGGATCGTTGTTTGTCCCTTTCCAGCAGCATCATCCCCTCCTGCGTTGTATAGATTCAACTTCTTTCAATTAACTCCAATTATTGTTTTCTTTTCAATGCTTGAATTGCTGCTTCTTTACCTCTAACAGGAGCCCTCATGGTGTGGTGGGTAAGGCATTGGACTGCTGACTGGAAGGTTGACAGTTCAAACCCACCAGTCACTTCTCTTGAGCCAAATGAGGCAGTAAGCTCCTGTAAAGAATTACAGCCTTTGCAACCAAGTATATGGAAAGTATGCGTCAGACTGTAAAGTCATTTGAACTGCAAGGTCGGTGGTTCAAGCTCACCAGCAACTCCTTGGAAACCCTATACAGGGTGGCTATGGGTCAGAATCAACTCAACAGCACTTAACAACAAAACGACTCAGATTCTACTCAATGGAAGTGGTTTAATCTGGTGTACCTTCTTCTGAGTAACTCCCAGGAAACTCTAACTTAACTTGTTTCCTGTTAAGATGTAGAAGGGGGCTTCAAAAAGTTAATGGAAAAAGTCCATTATCTTCTCATTCCAATTTTCCATGAGTTTTTGAAGCCCGTCATATATCTTTGACTTAACTTGACTAATCCCACTTAAGCATAGAAGGAGATATGCTCCCAAAACTCTTTTTTTTTTTTAAATAAAGGATACTATTATTGATCAAAATCTGGAACAGAGTGTGCACCTCAGCTAGATTCACAGGACCATTAGTTGATAAGAAAGACAATATCAGAAAAGAGGTTAGTTGATTTGTAGTAAAAAGGCAGAACATTTTTTCTACTGTTTTTTTTTTAAAGGTTCCATGTTGATGTTGATAATAACTAAGATTTTTCTCTAAATGGCTCCTATTATAAAGTTTATGAATACAATTTTTCCCCTTTACCTGCAATCCTTAAAAATACTTACTGATGCAGATTCAAGACCACAGCCTTTAGTATGCATTACTCCTCAATGTAAAGAAAGTAAAAGTCCTCACCATTAGACCAATAAATAACATCATGATAAATGGAGAAAAGATTGAAGTTGTCAAAGATTTCATTTTGCTTGGATCAACCATCAACACTCATGTCTGCTGCAGAAGACCTCTTTAAAGTGTTCAAGAGAAAATATATCTGTTTGAGAAATAAGGTGTTTCTGACCCATGTCCTGGTACTTTCGGTAGCATCATACACATGTGAAAATTGGACAATTAATAAGGTAGACTGGAGAAAAATTGATGCATTTGGATGATAGTGTTGGAAAATAATTTTGAAAGTACCAAAGACTACCAGAAGAATAAATAAATCTGTGCTGGAGGAAGCGTAGTTAAATGGTTCTTAGAAGTCAGTATGGAGATACTGTATTTCTCATTCTTTGAACATGCAATTAGGAGGGACCTGTCCCTGGAGAAGGACATCATCCTTGGTAAAGTGTTTTTTGTTGTTGTTGTTAAGTGCCATCAAGTAGGTTTTGACCCATCGCAACTCGTTAGTGTTTCCAAGGAGTGACTGTTGAGCTTGAACCGCCCACCTTGCAATTCAACCTGACTTTGCAGTCCAGTGCATTAGCCCACAGTGCCACACCAGGACACTTGGTAAAGTGGAGAGTCAACCAAAATGAGGAAGACCTGCAAGGAGCTAGACAGCAGCAATGGGCTCAAATACAACAATTATGAGGATGGCGCAGCATCAGGCAGTGTTTCATTTGTTGTACATAGTTGAAACTGACTTAGCAACACCTTACAACAACATACAATAGTATCTTTCAATGGTTGTGCACAGATTAAGTACTCGGCTGCTAACTGACACAGTGTTCCACAGGAGAAAGATGAGGCCGTCTGCTTCCGTACAGACTGTAACCTTGGAAACCCAGTGAGGCAGTTCTACTGTGTCCTAGAGGATGGCTCTAAGTCAGAATTGACTTGCTAGCAATCGGTTTTGTTGCTGTTTTAGCTTCAATATACCATGCTATCATTTATTTTACAAGATGATTAAATGACAGTGTTGAACTCAAATTTTAGGAGTCTTTTGCTAACCTTTGGTGCCAGTTCCCTAGGTTTGGCTTCAGATCTGCTTGTCTCATATGAGTAGGTTCTGAAAGACCCACTGCATAACAAACAACATTTTTGCATTACAGCACATTTAAGTTGCAGTTTTAAGTTCACATTACGTATAAGTAAATGTTCCACAATATTTTTATAAATAATTATAATCTGGAGGTTTTTTATCTTCTTATAAGCTACAGAAAATAGCACATATACCCAAATCTTTACATGGATTAATGATGTTCTTTCTGAAGCACCAATTTTATCATCTGGAACAAATACACTGTCACTAAATGGAAGAAATCCAATGATACTTCTTTATGAGTGACTTGATGGAGTGGGTCTAATAAGATCCACAAGGGTGGGATATTGTTTTGCCAATTAGATATTAAATGTCCTATAGAACTGAAGTAAGGAGCCCTAGTGGCACTGTGGGCTACGTGATGAACTGCTAACTGAAAGATTGGCAGTTCAAACTCACCAGCTTCTCCATAGGAGAAAGATAAGGCTGTCTGCCCCCTATAAAGATTTACAATCTTGGAAACCCTATAGAGAGTTGATATGAATCTGAATCAACTTGATGGCAGTGAGGATGGGAGAACCTAAGTGAGGCAAGACTAGTAACATTAAAAAAAATTTATAACATAGTTTTCATTGACCAGATTTATTAGTGAATGTTGCTGAAGCAATCAGCAGGAACTGAATGGCTTAGACTAGTGCTACCTAGTAGAAATATGTTTTTGTTGTTAAGTGCCATTGAGTCAGTTTCAACTCATAGTTACCCAGTATAGGGTTTTTTTAGGAGTAACTGGTGAGTTTAAACTGCCAAACTTGCAGTTCAAACCGACCTTTCGGTCCAATCCTTATCCTACAGCATCACACCAGGAGTCTAATTGAAATATATGAAATATAGTATGAGCTATAGCTGTCATTTAAAATGGGGGTCTGACAATCTGCTTCTGGTGTGATGCTGCTAGTTAATGCACTGGGCTGCAAGGTCAGCGGTTTAAACTTATCAGTCGCTTTGGAAACCCTACAGAGGGTTGCTGTGAGTTGGAATCAACTCAACGACACTAGACAACAACAATAACAATCTGCTTCTGAAAGGTTGCAGCCTTGAAAACCCTATAGAGCAGTTTTGCTCTGCAACATGTGGGGTCGCCCTGAGTAGGAATCAACTTGATGTCAAATGCTTTCTTTCTGTTAGTTGCCATGTTTAAACAAACAAAAATGGTAAAGCTCATTTTGATAATATGCTGGTGCTATGGGCTAATGTGTTGAACTGCAAAGTTGGTTTGTACGGCAAAGTCAGTGGTTCAAGCTCACCAGCCACTCCTTGGAAACCCTATACAGGGTCACTATGGGTTTGAACCCACTCGACGGTACTTAACAACAACAACAACCCACCCAATATATCCAAAATAATATCATTTCAACATGTAATCAATATAAAAACATATTGAGATATTACATATTGTTTTAATGGTTATTGTGGTTAAGTGCTATTGAGTCAGCTCCACTTAATGGTTGTTGCTGTTGTTATGTGCTGTGGAGTCGGTTCCGACTCATAGTGACCATGCACAGAATTTCCAAGGCTGTAAATCTTTATGGAAGCAAAAAGCCTCATCTTTCTCCAGCAGAACATCTGGTAGTTTCGAACTGTTGACCTTGTGGTTTGCAGAAATCCAAAGTGTATTTTATATTTACAACACAAGTTAATTCAGATTAGTCACATGGGACATTGAATGTTTACAAGTCACATGAAACTAGTGGCTATCATGTTGAACCCTGAAACCTTAGTTAGCTTCTGCATTAACCCAGAGAGGACACCACTCCTAAGGCTCTAAGTGGCCTCCAGGAAAAAGTGAAAATCCCTTGCCCTCTCATTCTGAGTTTGGTTTGGGGGACTGCACAGCTTGCTTTCCCTTTCAAGTGTTTAGCATTTAGTGCAATGCTTTATCTAAGTTTGCATCAGCTTTGTCTCCACTAGGCTTCAAGTCATCCCCAAAAAACAGCAATGAAGCTGTAAGCTAAGCCCTACAACATTCAATAGACTCCTGGGAACCCGGGTGGAGACCTGGTTGGCCAGCAGTGTAGCAAGACCTGGGGACTCTTGGGCCCAGAGTCAGTGACATAGCCACAGAGGATTACAGTGGAGAGTGAAGCATCCAGCTGATAAGAAGAGAGGGCATATGCATAAGAACACCCACACTTGCAGATAATACACATTTGACCTGGCTTCAATGACTGGATTATCAGAGCTGAACTAGAAGAAGAAAGAAGAGGTGAAAAAGAGTAATCTGATACAATTTGATGAACTTGAGCTACACCTATGGATGCAGTAGCTCAAAAGAGGGAACACACCAAGGAACTCCTAAGACTGCTAACACTGAAAGACACTTTCCAAGACCTGGTGGCCCAGCTTGGACTTTTGTCACTAGAACTGTGAGAAAATACATTTCTTGTCTTTAAAAAAAAAAGAGGGAACAAATCTTTACAGCAAGGATCATTTCCACCCCCTCCATACACAGAGTAGACAGGGATGGGTAACTTGGACATTGGTTACCCAAAATGGAGGACTACAGGATGGCAGCTAGAGTGGAGGTTCAGTGAAGTTCACCGTCAGCCATACCATAGAATACCAGGCAAAGCAGATCCAGGGCAGAGATCCAAAACTCGGAACCACAGAGCCAGGAATATTTAAAAAGTTTGAAGACTTATAGCTACTGGAACTTGAAGCTGAAGTAAGAAACTACGTACTTTTGAATCTGCAGGGCTCAGGTCAGAGGCCTGGAGCTGACATCTTGGGCGAGACCAAATGGCAAGACCAAGCAGGGGAGCAGAAACACCACAGAAAAACGCCACAGGAACCTTGGAGCAAAGGTGGACAATACACTTTGTGGGTTTTGCTGTGTTCTGATTTTCTTTTTTTGGCATCTGGTCATTGGCGCTCCCATTGTTTGCACACCACCATTCTAGTGACTAGAGCAGGGAGCCTGAGCCAGTGGACAACCCCCACCCTCAATACCGGTGGGTTCTTCTGTCATGCATGTGCACAGATACTCAGCCCAAGAGCAGGCCCTGAACGTTTTTTTGTTTTAATATGGGAAAGGGCAGAACATGGCTGTAGAGAGGGAAAGAGAGTTTCAAAACAAAACAGGCCAAAAATTAAATTAAAGCCTGAGGTATAGTATAATAACCAACAGTGGCATCTTGAAATCTCTTAGGTAGCTTTGAAAGCAAGAAGCTGAAGAGAGGACATTAAAATCATACTCATATTAGGCTACAGATTTTTTTTTCTTCTTCTTTTCTCCCTCCTCTTCCATTTCTGTGATTATAGACTGCAGTATTCAGTCTAGTTTTTGTTGTTGCTGTTTTTTTGGGGGATGGGGTTCTTGTTTTTTTTCACTGGTGCTGTTTTATGCTCCCCCTTCTACTTTCAGGGGACTCTTTCTCTCCCTATATTACCCAAGAAGAGTCAGCAACTGCTGCCATATAGTCAAGCTACAATCACACTCTATAAAACACCAAAACCCAGGCTAGAATGAATACCAACTGCTATATACTAGGGAAACAGACAACACCTGTGAAAGTTACTCTGAGTTAAGCAATAAGAAGAGCGAAAAGGGAAGCCCACATCTTGATCACATCTTCCTGGAAACAATCAGAAAGCATAAAAAAATACCAAAACACATACTCAATTAAGTATTAAGGCCACAGATAAACACAAAACATGTCTAAGAATTGATTGGCTTACAAGATTTCAGGAGGGAGCCTAGATCCAGAGGGCACAGAGGAAGGTAGAATCTCTACTGAGTAGTATCCAATCTGTCTGGGCGGGCCTGATGAAAGGAGATGGGGATAGGTCTCTTGTGGTACAATAGTGAATAATTTCTATCAGGACTGACTGTGAGGGTTGGAAATGTAAAGGTAGATGTTTTTTAGCAAAGGAGGGGAGTGATTGATTTTGCAGTCCAGGATCGGAGATTCCTAGGACTATCAAGGGAGAAGAGTGGAGTGTGGGACACTACCCAGAGAAACAGTGACACCAAAGATGGAGGCAGAGACAATGATGTGGAGAGATGGAGTGACTGGGGACTCTAGACCCAGAGAGGGAGAGGGGCTGTGTGCAGATGACCGGGGGGGGGAGGGGCAGGCTTACGGGGTATACCCTTTGATTAGTTGATGATGCATGGAGGGGACTGTAACCATGGCAATGAAATGATATACGATAGGATGAATGTAAAGCTAATGCTTTCCCATGTAAATGATTACATAATTCACAATAAAACATTACAAAACAAAAAGTCATCCCCACTCCCCTGCTCATTCCTCTAATTGCATCTTCATCAAAGCTAGGTTGGGACTGTGTGCAGTGGACTGGTCCCAATATGCAAGGACTCTCTGCACCAGCTCCCAGCACAAAGCTGCTCTCAGCACTGGCTCTCATCCCATGCACCTGGTATGAGAATGTCCTGAAAAATTGATGATTAATGACAGTACTTTAAAAAATAATAAAATAGATTTTCTTTTTACCTTCATTCAGGATTGTTAATTCAACATCTCCACACCTTAAACAATACCTCTCCACCTTCTATTGCAGCTCCATTCTCACCTACAATTTCCCCCATTTCCCGTCTCCTAACATTGCTGGTTTATCACCTGTGAGTAGATGCCTCATGTCCAGTTGAGATGTTCCATAGGGCTTTCAAGGTTGTGACCTTTCAGAAACAGATAACCAAACCTAACAATTCAGGTGCCTCTAAATCAGGGGTGGGGAATGTCTAGCCCATGGTCCGTATAAGGCCCGCAAAATCATTTGGTCTAACCCTGTCAAGGCAATGGTAAGTGATACTCAAAATTCAATAAATTGAGGAGATTTTTTTTTATAGCAACATAAATTTATATTAAGTGACTCATAATAATAATGTAAATTTTGAGGGACAAGCAAGGAATGTCCATTACAAGATGAACAGGACACACACGAGTGCATGATGGGACAGACACATATGCTTCTCATTGGTTGCCTGTATTATGGTGACTCAGAGGACAGTCAGTGCCAGGCAGGCTAAGAGTGTACACGTTGCAGAAGTGTTAACACACTGTGGGGAAACTATGGCAATCGGGTAATGATGAGACGAGATACGATGAGATGATGCCTCCAGACGTTGAAGACTTTGCCTCCGATGATTAACGACAATGTTGTCAACTTCTTTGTTGACAGACAATAACTCCAATACAGTCTCTATCCACACATCCATGATCAAACGGAATCTCAGATGAAGATGAAGGAAATTACAGTACACAGAAAAGACTTCAAGAATCAATGATATGAATGTTAGATATATTCCAAATCCAAGATGCAGGATTAGAACAGCTATCAAAGCAAAATAATCTCATTGCTGGTGACACACACACTGGATAGTTAAAACTTTAGTGGTGTGACATCCTACAAATGGCGACTATAAAGAAAAGAAAAGTTGAGGCAGAGTGTCAATCTTTCCAAAAGAAACGGACAAAGTATTATTTTTTGTTGAAGTCAAAGGCAATCATGTGTGCCTAGTTTGTGGTAATGCATTGTTGATATTGTTGTTAAGTGCTATTGAGTCAGTTCTGACTCATAGCCACCCTGTATAGGATTTCCAAGGAGTGACTGGTGAGTTCGAATCGCTGGTTCAAACTGATCTTGTAGTTCAGTGCATTATTCTGCAACACCATTAGAAGTAAAAAAAAAAAAGCCAATCTGGAGCATCATCACAACTCAAAACATGATAAACTCAATGAAATTGGAAGCCAAATGCATCTGGGTAAAATCAATGCTCTGCAGCAGAGTTTGGAATCACAATAAGCCACTTTCATCAGCCCCATGTGACAGAGATAACATTATTCAGACATGTTATGAGGCCTCACGTATTGGGAGAGTTTGTGAAAGAGTTCATGGTGGCTGCTACGGAAATGGTAGCACCAGACAAAATACAATTGTTTCAGTGTGTTAGTTTGTCTTGGAGAACAGTCTCAGATCGGATTACTGATTTAGCACATGATATTCATGAAACATTGAAGGATTCTGTAGATTTCCAATTTTTCTTTCTGGCTTGTAACAAGACAATGGATATAACAAATATTGCCAAATTGCTTGTTTTTGTTCCTGGGATAACTGTCATTTGACACATGAGAGGTACTGCTGTCACTGGAAGCCATGCTTGTTTGAGAGACTTGTTCTATCAATGAAAACAGTTGAATTAACATTTGAAAAGTTAAGTGGCCCTACTACTGATGGATCTGCAGCCATGGTTGATTCACAAAAAGGGTTAAGTGCATTTGTTAACAAAGAACTGATCCAAGTGATTTACTTATATGCCACTGCATTATACATCAAAAAAGTTGCAGCTCAACAATGTGATGTCAACAGTAGTGTTATGCATAAAGTGTCAAAAGTAGAGGGTTTAACAGCTGCTAGTTTAAGGAGTTACTGAATGATTTTGACTCTGAGTACAGTGATCTTGTTTATTACTGTGAAGTGTGGTGGCTGACTTGTGGGATCATGCTCATGAGGTTTTACGAAATGCTGGATGACGTCAAGCAGTTCATAGAGATGAAGGGAAAACCTATCAGGGAACTCAAGGACAGCAAGTGGCTTTGTGATCTAGCATTCATGGTGGACATCACCAAGTACCTCTCAGACTTGAACGTCAAGCTTCAGGGCCCCAACCACCTTCTCAGCAATCTGATTTCAAACATACAATCATTTGAAGCTAAATTAAGGCTTTAGAAACTTGAAAGGATTAAGACGGTGCATTTTTCCACTCTGGAAGGACAAAAGCCTTTTATGGACATTTGAATATGCTGGTGAATGTACAAAACTATTTCAAGGATGTGAAAAGCAAACAAATGGAACTGAACATCTTTGCTATACCGTTTAATATGGCACCAGCTGATGTGCCTGATAACCTGCAACATGAAATCATTCAACTGCAAAGCGATGATGAGCTAAAAGCTAGGCACAATAACCTCCCACTGCTTGAGTTCTATAAATGTTACATAAGAAATTAATGAATTTCCCACTTGGAGGAGACATGCATTGATATATGTATCTGTGTTTGGAACAACTTACTGCTGTGAGCAGTTCTTTTCAAAACTTACCATTACAACAGTTCACTGCACTCCAGACTGTCCAACACAAACTGGAAAAGCAGTTGTAAGTAGCAACATCATCAATACCAGTTAACATCACACACCTCACCAAAGAGAAGAGGTTCTAGGCATCGTATTAGAGGTGAGTTAATGAAAAGTTTGACCAAATATAAAAGGCTAATTTTTAAGTTGATAATTTTGTATGGCCCATGAATGATGTTATAAATACCCAAATGGTCCTTGGCAGATAAAGGGTTCCCCACCCTTGCTCTAAGCCCACTGTTGTTAAGTCAATTCTGATGCATACAGACCCTATAGGACAAAGTAGAACTCCTCCATAGGATTTCTGAGCACCAGCCCCTCCTTGGAAATCCTATATATGTGGTTGAGTCCGAACCACTCAAAGGCACTTAACAACAAGTCTGAATGTGAACAGACATCTTTATCTTTCTACTGAAGAGCGGCAGAGGGTTTGAACCACTGACTTTTCGGTTAGTAGCCCAATACTTAATCCACTATGCCACAAGGGCTTGTGGACAGATGCCTATAGGTGGGGTCAAACTGCCATCCTTTGGGTTGGCTATAGGTGAGTAGTTTAGCCCTTCACTGTTTTTGGCCAGTCAGGGACTCCACTGCAGAAAGTTAAAAACCAAAAGTCAATTCATTGTCACTGAGTCCATCATGACTCATTTCGACCCTCTATGGGGTTTCTGAGGCTGTAAAGCTTTATGAGATCAGTCTCATCTTTCTGCTGCAGAGTAACTGGTGGACTTGAACCTCAGATCTTGTAGTTAGTAGGCCAATGCCTAATTCCCCAGCACCACAGGATTCCTTCTTCTTAAATTTTTGTGGGGCCAAATGACTAATCTAATTAATGGGCTGAAGCAGATGGTTTTTGCTTGGTTAATGGTTTAGTGGTTTGAATGCATTCAGCAGCACCACAGAAGACAGGCCTGGAGTATGGATAATTCCATAAAATCCCAGCCACTGGAAACCTTATGGAGCACAGTTCTACTCAGACACACGTGGGAAGTACTGAGTCCAAATCTACTCCACAGCAAATAGTTTGTTTTTATGCGTGTGTGACCTTTTAGATCTGTACTGTTGTCTACAATAGCTACTAGACATGCATAGCTAGTAAACACTTAAAAGGTGACTAGTCAGAACTGAAATGTGGTGTAAGTATCAAAGACATGCTAGGTTTGAAGATTTATTATAGAAAAATGTAATGATATTTTGGATATATTGGATTAAGTCAAATTAACTTCACCTCTTTTGTTTTTGAACTTCTAAAAATGTTGCTACTAGAATATTCTAGTTAAAGGCATTAATGTAACTAACAAGAGAATGATATAAAAAATCATGAAGCACTCTTTCATCCAAGATGGTAGGCTAGGCAGATACACTATCCAGACCCTCTACAACAAAAACTGGAGAAGCCAAGTGAAGTTGATATGGATGTCAATCTTAGAATCCAGAGCTTCAAAGGAAAGGATAAAAAAAATAGATCAAACCCTGATGGATGAAAAGACTGAACAAACACAGAACAAGGAGGCATACAGAGCAACAAACTGCCAACTGGCACAGAGTGGCCATTTTGAATAATTATGAGCAGTGTTCTGATTGGAGTAGGAGCTAGATAACTTATATGTAACAGGAATTCTTGAATATGAAGAGACAAGTGAACAAAAAAGTACCAAGAAAACAGTTACAGTTTTGTATTCTTTCTACAAATAATTTTGTATATTTCTATTCTAAATACCGGCTGGTATTTAAAATACCAGTGGCATAGCTTCCAGAATCACAGCAACTCACAAGCCACCACAATAGGACAAACTAACAGATGAGTGGTGGACTGCACTACTTGTTGTTGTTATGTGCCATGGAGTCAGTTCCGACTCATAGCGACCCTGAACAGGATTTCCAAGGCTGTAAATCTTTATTGGAGCAGAAAGCCACATTTTTCTCCCACAGAGCAGCTGGTAGTTTTGAACTGCTGACCTTGTGGTTCGCAGCCCGATTCATAACCACTACGCTACCAGAGTTCCTTGGTCTGCACTCCTAGGGCTCCTTAAAATGTTATCTGCAATAGAAATGTCCTTGTTTGCCTGAGGATCTTTCATCATACTGGCCCCAGTGTGATTTAGAGAGGTGGCCAACCATACCAGAAAACCAACAATATGATTTTAAGTCCTCTTCACTTTCAGCAAGCAAGGTTGTATCATCTGTATACTGCAGGTTGTTAATGAGTCTTCCTTCAACACTGATGCCTCATTTTTCTTCATTTAATCTAGCTTCTCGGTTTATTTGCTCAGTATACAGATTGAATTGTTGTTGTTAAGTGCTACTGAGTCAGTTCCAATCATAGTAATCCTGTGTAGCAACTAGTGAGATTGAACCACTGACTTTGCAGTTCATACATGTGGTGAACAAATACAACCTTGGCACACGCCTTTCCTGATTTTAAACCAATCAGCATTCCCTTGTTTTGTTCGAACAACTACCTCTTAGTCTACCTAGAGTTTCCTCATGAGCACAATTAAGTGTTCCGGAATACTCATTTTCTGCAATATTGTCCAAGGCTTGTTATGATCCACACAATTGAGTGCCTTTGCGTAGTCAATAAAGAACAGGTAAACATCTTTCTGGTATTCTCTGCTTTCAGTCAAGATCCATCTGCCATCAGCAATAATATCATTTGTTCCACATCCTCTTCTGAATCCGGCTTGAACCTCTGGAAGTTCTCTGTCAATGTATGGTCACAGCCATTTCTGTATTACATTTAGTAAAACTTTACTCACATGGAATATCAACGATGTTGTCTGCTGGTTTTCGCATTCTGTCAAGTCACCTCTCTTTGTAATGGGCACAAATATTGGTCTCTTCCAGTCAGTTGACCAGGTAATTGTCTTCCACATTTCTTGGCATCGATGAGTGAGTTCCTCCAGTGTCGCATCAGTTTGTTAAAAGATTTCAATTTGTATTCCATCAATTCCAGGAGCCTTGTTTTTAACCAATGTCTTCAATGCACCTTGAACTTCTTCCTTCAGTATCATTGCCTCTTGATCATATGCTACCTCTTGAAATGGTTAAACATTGACCATTTCCTTTTGGTACATTGACTCTGTGTTCCTTCCATCTTTTGATGCTTTCTGCATCGTTCAATATTTTGCACAATATTTTGATTCAATATTGCAAATTGAGGCTTGAATTTTTTTTCAGTTTCTTCAGCTTGACAAATTCTGAGTGTGTTCTTCTTTTTTGGTTTTTCAACTCAAGGTCTTTGCACGTATCATTAAAATATATGACTTTATCTTCTCAAGTTGCTCTTTGAAATTTTCTATTCAGCTCTTTTACCTCCTACTTTCTTTCATTTGCTTTAGCATCTCTATGCTGGAGAACAAGTTTCAGAGTCTCTTCTGACATCCTCTTTGGTCTGTTCCTTCTTTCCTGTCTTCTTAATGATCTTTTATTTACTCCATGTATAATGTTCTTGATGTCATCCCACAACTCTTCTGGTCTTTGGGCTTTAGTGTCTCATACATCAAATCTGTTATTATTAATTTTTTTTTTTTTCAAATCTGTTCTTGAGATGATCTCTAAATTCAGGTGGGATATGTTCAAGGTCATATTTTGACTCTCATGGACTTGCTTTACTATCCTTCAGCTTCAGCCTGAACTTGTTTATGAGCAATTGATAGTATCCTTACAATAAAAGAGACACAGACACAGAGGGACACAGGAAAGAATGCAATATGATGACAGAGGTTGAAATTAGAATGTTGTATGTACAAGTTAAGGAATGCCAAGGGTTGTCATAACCACTGGAAGCTGAAAGAGAGGCATGGAGCAAACTGTCCCTCAGAAACCTTCAGAAGAAACTAATATTGCTGACATATTGATCTTAGACTTTCAGTCACCAGAACCATGAGAGAATAAATGTCTTTTGTTTTAGGTCATCCAGTTTGTGGTACTTTGTTATGGTAGCCCTCAGAATCTAATACAGGCTCTTTAAATGCTTATGTTTTTCAATCTATGGTGACAAACCACTAGAAGCTAATGTATGATTGGATAAACTCCATTGAAATGATTCCCATTAGAAGTAACAAAAGTTTGTAATTCTGTCACAGAGTGATCTGGGTATAATTCTAGAAATCTTGACTCATGTTTCTTTGCTTCTATTTTCCAACATCTTCTTCCAAATTATTTTAGGAACTGGAGATTTTGAGTCAATCTCACTTCTGTTTTTGTCGTTGTCAAAAATTGATGATGCCATGATTTACCAAAAGATACCAGCAGAACAAATTAACTGAATGAAGAACAACAATCCAGAGCAAAAGATACAAGAGCGTCCTTAGGCAGAGGGGCCAGTTTCCTGGGAAGATACTCAAATATTTGCAAAAAGTGCAAATTATGTTATGAATAATGTTAAAAATATTAAAAGAGATGTGACTATATAGAAAAACATTCACATGTGTTTTTAGCAATCCATTGCCTTAACCACTTGGCTACCTCATCGATAGACATGTGTTTTTACATACAAATGTGATACTATCATATCTATGCTATTCTACAACTTGCTTTTTTAAAACAGCTCTGGTAGCGTAGTGGTTACGAATCGGGCTGCGAACCTTAGGGTCAGCGGTTCGAAACTACCAGCCGCTCCGCGGGAGAAAGATGAGGCTTTCTACTCCCGTAAAGATTTACACCCTCGGAAACCCTGTACAGGGTCGCTATGGGTCGGACCCGACTCGATGGCACTTAACAACAACAACAACAACAACCAATGTAATATTAATGTCATATTGGATACCTTTTGCCACATAACAAATTACTTACAATGTGGGTAGTCTAAGCAACATGATCTCATTTTTCTGTCGGTTAGGAATGTGGGTGCAGTTTAGCTGGATCCTTCCAGCTCAGGGCCTCTCACAAAGTAGCAGATGGGGTCACAGTCATCTCAAGGCTCAATTAGTTCAACATCCACCTCCAAGTTCAGTCATGTGGTTGTTGGCAGCACTCAGCCCTAGTTTGTCACATGGGATGCAGATAAAATTTATAAATATATTTAGAACCAGAATTGTACAGAGCAGATCAGTTCCATTCCACAATAAATACACATTTTGTTTCATCTCATTGACTGCAGTTTCCACAATGAAGCATCATTTATCCTACTTCCTCTCTGTTTCCTGTGTCTATCTCTCCTTCTTTTTTAACTCTTCCGAACTTTATCCTTGGGCAAATGCCACCTTTGTGGTGTCAAAGAGTTGATTATTCTAAAGTGTGCATACCTCACTAGTGTTATTGTTCCCTCCCTCATAGACCTGTCCATTGGCTGAAATTGAGTCATGGAGGTGAGTTCAGTTCCAGATCTAAAAGGTGAGCAATGGTCATCGTCTCAGGGCTTCCACCAGCCTCTATCTGACCAGTAACCTGATCATTTTTATGGTTTTGATTTTTGTTTCACATTTCCTCCCACTCTATCCAGGACCTTCTAATGTGATCCTTTTCAGAGACATTGGTAATGGCATGCAGACTATCTAATTCATCTAGTCTTGGGGTCATGGACAGTGATGTTCATGTTGTCCATCAGTCCATTGTACTAATTGTTTCCATGAGTCTTTGATTTTCATCATTTTTCTTTCCATTATCTTTTTTATTTAGTTAGTTAGTTTTTGTTATAAATTGAGTGATAGTTTACATGGGGGAGCATCAGTGTTACATTCATTGTTTTATTTCAATGATTACAATCTCCTATGTGCATCATCATTCAACAGTGTTTGCTTCTATTCCCTCTGGTTTTGGTTTTTGGCGGGGTGGGGGGATGTACACAAAAACACTCAGGAATATAGTCATTTAAACACATTCTGCTAGCCTACCTCCTGCCACTAGTACCTGGCTGCCAGCACACAGCCTTTCTCTTTCCATGAGTCTAGAGTCCTCGGCTGCTCTTTCTCTTCATGTCCTCATCTCTGTTTTCATCTCTGGTGTTGCTCACTTATCTTTCTTCTAGTGCTTTTAGTGTTTGCAATCTTTATACTAGGAGCCCTGATGATGCAGTGGTTAAAACGGTTGGCTGATTATCAAAAGATTGGGAGCTTGAACCCACCAGCTGTGATTTTGTGAGAGAAAGATGTAGTAGTCTGCGTCTATAAAGATTTACAGCCTTGGAAACCCCATGGGACAGTTTTACTCTGTCTTAATCAGCATCGATGGACTCAAGCATGACAACAGTAGTGAGGTTGGCCCAGGATCGGGCAGTGTTTCGTTCTGTTGTGTATAAGGTTGCTATGGGTCAGTACTGACTCGATGGCACCTAACAACAACAACAATAAATGGTCATTATATAGTGTGGTGCTGTAGGATAAAGCACAGGACCAGACGGTCAGTTTGAATTGCAAGGTCAGTGGTTCAAACTCACCAGTTGCTCCTGAGAAACCCTGTACAGGCTCACTATGAGTCAGAACCAACTCAACAGTACTCAACAACAACAACAAATGTCACTATGAGTTGGAATTGACTATACAGCAGTGGGTTTGGGTTTTTTTTTTTAATTTATTCTTTACATTCTAATTTTCTAGTATTTATACTTGTATAAGGAATAAAGTAAATACTGAACTATATATTTGTTGTTGTTAAGTGCCATTGAGTCAGTTCCAACTCATCACCCTGTATAAAGTTTCTGAGCCTTATAATTTTCCCAACATCATTTTTGAGAGTCCTGGTGTGGTGCTGTAGAATAAGCACTAGACTGAAAGGTCAGATTGAACCATAAGGCTGGCAATTCAAACCTACTCACTGCTCCTTGGAAACCCTTTACAGGATTGTTATAAGTCAGAATTAACTCAATGGCACTTAATAAATCTTTTCCCACTGATTTGAAAGACTTTTTTTTTTTTTCCACATTAAATGTTTTGTACATTTAGGTCTATTTTAATACTTCCAGGCTTTTTTTTTAAAAAGAAATCTGAGTTAGGTCCATTTCTGCACCTGTGTTAATATGTGTAAATTGCTAAAACTTTAGAATATATTTTAGGTGGCACAATGGTTAGGCAGTTAGTAGCTAACCAAAAGGTTGACAGTTTGAACCACCCACCAGCTAGCTATTTCATGGGAAAAAGCTGTTGGTGGTTATGTGCCATGGAGTTATTTCTGATTCATAGAGATCCTGTATAGGATTTCCAAGGCTGTAAATCTTTACAGGAGCAGAGAGTCTCATCCTTCGCCCTGATAGTCTTGAGCTGCTGACCTTGAGATTAGCAGCCTAACTCACAACCACTACACTACCTGAGCTCCCATAAAGATTTGCAGCCTAGAAAACCCTATGGGGCCACTCTTGTTCTCATCTGTAAAGCACTGAGAGTCCAATGGAATCAGTGGCATACAAAAAGCTGTCCAAATTGTTCGTTACTCATCATATGTTTTATTACCCGTTAATGTTTCAGAAGTGAGGCCATGCATTGTGCCGGCCTGGTCTTTTAACGTGCCACGTGTTTTGTTGTTGCCATCATACTAGGAATCACTGCATTGTTAAGATATGTTACTTCTATTGCCCTCTCCACTGCTTCCCTTGTGTAACCATGTAACTCAACTTTCTAGGAAGATTAGTCTTGCTCTCACCATCCAAGAGTAAATAGTTCAAGGTTTACAAAATAAGATAAATGCTTTAGAAGGAATATTGTTTTTGAGATATAAGTTTTCAAAATGTCCAGTTTAGACTTTCAGTTTAATGATATTCATTGTATAAGTAGATTTGTGTTATCTGAACAGGATCATACCTTAATTCAATAGCATTTTAGAAGGTTGTGAAATAGTGTTCATTTGTCTGTGGATATTCAACAGCTACATG
>NW_006408603.1:1448426-1469729 GCF_000296735.1 Chrysochloris asiatica | reverse complement strand
GCCTGCCCACCAGTGATGTATCCACCCTGGCTTTGGGGTGCCTCATTGTCTCCCTTCAAAAAAAAAAAAAAAGCTGTCCATTATTCATCTTTATCTGATGTTATCTGACTCCGTACACATTCACTTTACTAGATATACTATGAATCCAGTTCATTCAATTCCAAGCAAATAAGCAAATAATAACCAACCAAATGGAGCTACACTGATTTTGTGAAAATTGGTTTCTTTTACACGTATTTTAGTCTTCCTGGACAAAAATCAGATATGGTTTTGTTGTTATTGCTGTTGTTAAAATTCAGTCAAGCCCTTTAAAAAGCAAGGTATTTTATTTTAATGAATCATTTTGCAGCAACTAAAATATGTTAGTTACATAACAATTCTCATTGTTGTTACGTTTGAGCTCATTGATGCAACCGCTGTGCCAATTCATCTTGTTTAAGGTCTTCCTCTTTTTCTCGGATCCTTTACTGATCAAGCATAATATCCTTCCACAGGGACTGGTCTCTCCTGATCATATGTCAAAGTATGAGAGGCGAACGAAGTCTTGCCATCCTTGTTTCTAAGGTACAAACGTTAGTAAGACATGGCTCTCACGGAACTCACGTCTTGGCTGGAAGTAAGTAAGTAGCTTTTTTATGAGGGTAAGGAGTTATTGCACTCGACTGCAATGTCGGTTTGAACTGCAAGGTCAGTGGTTCAAACTCACCAGCCGCTCCTCGGAAACCCTATTCAGAGTTGCTATGGGTCAGAATCAACTCGATGGCACTTAACAACAACAATTATGAGGGTTAGTAAAACACTATCAATATGAAATCAGAGAATCACAAATCAGAGAATCCTTTATTAAACAAAAATTACAAAATGTGAAGCCATTGTTCTTCAACATCTAGGTGTAATACACTTCTGAAGGTATCTTTCCGTTCCCCTTAATCTTTCCCTGAAGAATTCTGCAATCTTCAATTTACATCACCTCAAATGACAGTTTCTGCATTCACAAGGGATTCATACATGTTCCTTTAAAATGATATTTGAATTTTGGGATCAACAACAACAATAAAAAAATGGTCTGCAGGGGTAACATCAGGGCTATAGGCTGGATGGGGTAAGGTTTCCTAATAAGATTCTCATGGGACAGCCCTTGCTAGCCTCAAAGAGTGAGCAGGTGCATTGTTGTGCAAGAAAAAAAAATTCCTCAGCATAACTTTCCTGGCCCTTTTCTTATCAGTGCAGTTTTCAATTTTCTTAATGCTTTGTTCTAATAAGCCCCTGTGATCATCCTATATTTTTCTAGAAAATATATCAAGATTGCCCCTTTGGCATGCCCCGAACAGTGGCCTTAAACTTCTGAGCTGACCTCTCTGCCTTGAATTTAACTGGTCCAGCAAATTCCCTTGGAAGCCACTGGTTTGGTTGGACCTTGTTTTCTGGATTATATTGGTAAATCAAAGATTTGTCCCTGGTTATGAGTCATGCCATAAAATCCTCTTTATTCTCTTTGATCTTTCTTAATATACCAATGGAAAGATCAGCTCTCTGAGCGAGCTGATCTTTGTGACATGCTCGGGGCACACATCAGGCTGAAAGCTTGCTGAGACCAAGATGTTCACTGAAAACTGAAAATGCTGAGCCATGTGAGATTTCAACATCACTAGCTATTGCATCAGTGGTAATTCTACGGTCCTCTAGCACCAGTTTCTGGACCTCAGCCACAGTTTCTTCATTCATCTTTCCTGTGTTGTTTCCTTTTTTAGGGCTTCCTGATTGTCCTTAAACACTCAATCCATCTAAAAATGGTTGTTTTACATGGATAGCATTACTGTAAACTTGTTGCAAAGCTTCAATGCTTTGGGAAGATATCCACTTGAATTCTATTAAAAATTTGATATTAGCACTGACCTCAAAACCATTTTTCTTCCATGGCACAAAAAGTATCCTTTTTCTTGAAGATATCCAAGTGAAACTAAGACAAGTGTATTACAGAGACAACTTGTCTGCTGTCACCCACTGACTGAAGAGACAGGTGTAAATTTTATTTGGAATAAAATTGTGGTTTTATGAATTCGAACCCTATTAGCACTACTTTTTGACTTACCTCGTATAATGTGACAAGTACATATAAAAGCATGTTTGCAAAAACTTAAAAATCATAGATAAGAGGGTACAAAGAAGCTGTGGTCCTTACCCTACTTCTTGAAAGATGAGCATAAATTCATCAAGAAGGAAAATGGGATAGATATTCATTCCAAGGACAGGAAAAAGCATATAAAAAGGGACTAAATAATTCCATGGTGGGTTTGGAGAATTATGGAAACTTCAGCATGGTTTGGAAATGGAACTCAATTTATGGATGGACAGATAGGACTGAAAAGGTAATGTGTTCCAAACTTGGAAATAAAGCAGTAAGTGAAGCTTTTTGCTCTCATGAAGATTTGTAGCCTTGAAAACGCTACAAGGGGTTGCTATAAGTTGGAACTGACTCAATGGTACTTAACAGCAACAAACAACAATATGTGTATTAATCCATGTCATTCTTACAAAAAAAAAAATTCAATAAGATTAGTGGGCTCATCAGGACTGATAGTGAGGATCGGAAATGTAAAGGTAGACATTTTATAGCAAGGAGGGGAGTGATTAACTTTTCAGTCTAGGAGCAGAGGTCCCTAGGACCATCAAGGGAGAAAAGCAGAGAGCGGGACCCTACCCAGAGAAGCAGTGATGCCTGAAATGGAGCCAGAGATGATGACGTGAGTGATGGAGCAGCTGGAGACTTTAGATCCAGAGAGGGAGAGTGGCTGTGTGCTGAAGACCTGAGGGGTATGGGGGAAGGATTGCATGGAGGGGATTGTAACCATGGCAATGACATAGAATGAATGTAAAACTAATATTCTCCCATGTAAACTATCACATAATTCACAATAAAACATTTTAGGGAAAAAAAAGAAAATTAGTGGGCTCATATTTCACATGGGAAACAAAGACACAGAGGAGTAAATAAATTTGCCTAAAGTCACATAACTATTAAATGACAGAATCAAAATTGGGCTTCACCTCTAGGCAGTTTGACTTAACCACACTATGCTTGCTATTTTGCCTTTCACTATAAAGCTTTTCATGGCATGCTAATAAGTTTAGGTTTTAATTATAGCTAACAACAACAAAAAAGAGTTTTAAATAAAGGAGTGGATTTATTAATTTGGGGGGAGAGATTACTTAGGTAACAGCTTGTAGGGTGAACAAGTGGGAAAATAATAGTTATCAGGGGAATAGGGAGGAAGCTTTTCCTATCATTCAGAAATAAGGAGGGTCTGAATTTCTGAATTCATGACAGGTGGCAGTAAGGAGATTAGGATTAGTGTGACATTTCCAAGGTAAATGAACAGAATTGGGTGGCCAGTTGACTATAGGGATTAGGGAGGAGTCTAGAACAACAGTCTGTGAATCTTGCAGAGCATTCAGGTGGAGCTGTAATACAGCTGGGGAGAGTGGAGGCTAAAAGAAGAGATTAGTGAGTCATCGGTTTATTGGTGTAATTGAAGCCTAGGAAAATCAATGGCCCAGGTTAGACAACCCAAGACTGAGCTTTAGGGAACATCAACATTTAAACAATGGCCTGAATGATGAAGGGAAGTGGCCTGTAAAATACAGAAAGAAAAGCCAGTAAAACATTAAAATCATTTTTAAATGATTAAAATATATAATGGTAAGCAATAAGTACTATAAAGGAAATGCAAACAAGGTAATGTGGAAATTTAGAGGAGTTTTGTAACTTAATATTTCTGAGTCTCTGTTAACTCATCTGTAAAATTTCGGTTGGATTAGGTGATCCCTGAAGCCTCTGTTATCTGTCTATAAATCTCTGAATCTATTCAATGTCTATCAGATACTGCTAATGTGATAGATGCAATGGGAAGATATCAGGCACAATTCCTGCTCTGGTAGCGTAGTGGTTACCAATTGGGCTGCGAACCTTAAGGTCAGCAGTTCGAAACTACCAGCCACTCCACGGGAGAAAGATGAGGCTTTCTACTCCCGTAAAGATTTACACCCTCGGAAACCCTGTACAGGGTCGCTATGGGTCGGAACCGACTCGATGGCTCTTAACAACAACAACAAAACCTCTGAATCTATTCAATGTCTACCAGATACTGCTAATGTGATAGCTGCAATGGGAAGATATCAGGCACAATTCCTGCTCTAGTAGAACTTTTGATCTACTGGGGATCCTAGTCTATACACACAGAAAAACATGTACACGAACACACACATACATTTAATAAAAAAACACCAGAGATGGGATTTATAATATAAATTTATAATTAAGGGTTGAATTTTGTGGCATATGCTGAGGGCTACAAACCCAGAGAGTACAGTAATATCTATGTACAGAAGCTTACTGAAGAAAGAAAAAGAGATGGGATAGATTTAGACAGAGAAAAGGAATAGTGTGGGCAGAAATGTGGGTGTGAATCCACTTACCTTGCCAATTAGAAGCTCTTAGACAGGAATTCTTAAAATGGGAAACTAGGTATATCACATGGTACAATGAGTTGCTTAATATGACCCTTCTAGCCATTCTGTGATGTGTTGTGAATCCTAGCTTCTATGCCTGTGGTTATAGTACCATCGCAGAGTAAGTTGTCCATTCTGTAAATGAAGCAGGATTAAGGTTGGATGTATTTTGAATTGCCACCTTACTAGAGGGTGTGATTCAGAGGCGGGGCTTGATGGTGGCTAGGGTGGAGGTGTAGTGAAGTTCGCCGTCAGCAATACCATAGAATACCAGGCAAAGCAGATCCAGGGCAGAGCTCCAAAACTCAGAACCATGGATAGGAATATTTTGAAGGTTTGAAGGCTTATAGATTGTGGAACTTGAAGCTGAAGTAAAAAATTGTGTACTTTTGAATCTGCTGGGCTGGGTTCAGAGGCCCAGAGTCTACATCTTGGGTGAGACCAAACAGCGGAAAAGAAACACCACGGAAAAACGCCATGGGAACCTTGGAGCAAAGGACTCTTTCTCTGTATATTACACAAGAAGAGTCAGCAACTGCTACCATATAGTCAAGCTACAATCACACTCTACTGAACACCAAAACCCAGGCAAGAACCAATACCAACTGCCATATACCAAGCAAACAGACAACACCTGTGAAAGTTACTCTGAGTTAAGCAAAAAGAAGAGTGAAAAGGGAAGCCCACATCCTGATCACATCTACCTGGAAGGAATCAGAAAGCATAAAAAATACCAAAATACATAATTAAGTATTAAGGCCACAGACAAACACTAAACATGTCCAAGAAACAAAAGCAGATGACCATATCAGCACATGTCCAGAAACAAGATAAAATGTCTGAGACAAATGACCTAGAGGTAGACCTGGACTCATTCTGGAAGGAGGGCAGGCCAAGCAAATGCCTGAGAAGGAACTCAGAAAAATGATTACAAAATGTCTCAAAACACTTTTACAACGGAGTTGAGAAAAATAGGGAAGAAGTTAGAGGGTGTGACTCAAGTCGCTCTCTTTAGTTTCCTTGGCTGTGTGGTCTGCATCCAATATATAGGAATGCTCTAGTGAAGTTCATTCTCTTGCTCTCTGTCCTGCATTTGGCTTAGATTCGTCTGACCTCTAGTTCTTGAGACTTGAGCCAGAAGTCTATCATCTGACCCAATTCACTGTTTTCTGCAGCTGGTGACCTGCCATTTGACCTTCCAGTTTAGGTTTGTTAGCTCCTGTAACCATGTGAGTGACAAGAATTCCTCAGACTGATGCCTGACCCATGGATTTGGGACCTGCTAGCCTCTACACTTTGTAGCTATTTCCTTGGTGGTCTATGAGGTATGTGAAATGTTGCAGTGAATTACAGAACTCTGAGATGGGAAGTGACCCAACAGAATGCAGACATGATCAAATAATATTATTAATATCACATGCAAGTAAAATTTTTCTGGAGATAATTAAGAATTGGTTGTAGCAGTCCATTGACAGGGAGCTGCCAGAAAGTCAAGCCAGGTTCAGAAGAGATGTGGAATGAGGGATATCAGTGCTAATGTCAGATGGATCTTGGCTGCAAGCAGAGAGTACCAGAAAGATGCTTATTTGTGCATTATTGACTATGCAAAGGCATTAGACTGTGTGGTTCATAACAAACTACGATGACATTGTGAAGAATTAGAATTTCAGAACACTTAATTGTGCTTATGCAGAACCTGTACATAGACAAAGAGGCAGTCATTCAAACAGAACAAGGGGATACTGAATCGCTTAAAATCAAGAAAGGTGTACTCCAGGGTTGTTGTTTTTTTAACCATACTATTCAATCTGTAACCTGAGCAAATAACTAATACAAGAAGCTGGATTCTATGAAAAGAACATGGCATCAGGATTGGAAGAAGACTCATTAACAACCTGCAGTATGCAGATGACACAATTTTACTTTCTAAAAGCACAGAGGACTTGAAGCATTTACTGATGAAGATAAAAAGCAACAGCCCTTCTGTGATATAGGGATCAAAGCATCATCTGAATGGGTAAAAGAGGGGAAATAAGGTTAAGGTGACTGATTGTATTATGGATATTGGTTTCCCTTACTTATTATTGTAAAATAAACACTTGAGTGGGATAGAAAGGAATATCAGGAACTACGATTACAGAAAGCTTGTAAACCCATCTTCAGCCTATAACTGATTGGAATGTGATCATCAATCAGAGTGTGTAGTCCCACTGAGTCTTAGTCTTGGAAGGGGTTTGCCCTTAGGGGACATTATGGTAGTTCTTATAAGCCAGAGAATGGGATTTAGAATTGGACAGTTCTGTGATTGGCTTGGAGTCCAGAAACATTGGACCGCAAGGTTGGTTTGAATTGCAAGTTTAGTGGTTCAAAGTCACCTAGGAAACCCTGTACAGGGTCCCTATGAGTCAGAACCGACTCAACGGCACTTAGCAACAACACAGTGACAGGTTTAAGGCACAAGATAAAGGCAATTTTTCCTCATTATTTACACTGCTAAAAATGCTTCTGTTAATCCATTGTTAAAACACTGTCAATTTTCCACTGTAGTGGGTGCTGTGGTGTGTCATTCAGATTATCCCCATCCAAATCTGAAGTACTCATTTCTCCAGCTCTAGGAGTCAGCATGTCTCTGCTAAGTCCTTCCCTGAGACTTGCTCTTGGCTGAAGAGAGTCATCTTGTCAATGTCATATCATCTCCCCTGGTGCAGACCATACCTAGCATCTGGTTGATGGGGATTATGAAGATCCAGTTCTCTCTCTCTAGTTCAGGAAATCTCTAAAAGACCATCATCCTTGCTCTGGAGGCCTTTGTTGTAACTGCATTGCAGTTCAACTTTTCTTGCCCCATCTTGCTTCGTTTACTCTCCCACAAGTGTTGATCTTAAGAACACTGTCTAATAAACTTCCTGCATGTTTATTTCCATCTCAAAGTCTGTTCCCTGAGGAGCCAAACTGCAACACACATAATTATGGATTTCATCATGTTATTTAACAATTTTACTGTAGGAAAAATGTGTGAGATCAGATTTTGATTTGAACACTCTTTCTCAGCAATTTTGGCATTTGTAGTTTAGAATACCAGGTGCCACAGGATAAGCACTCAACCTCAAGTTTGTTTTGAACTGCAAGGTTGGGTGGTTCAAACTCACCAGTCCCTCCTTGGAAACCCAATACAGGGTCACTATGAGTTGGAACCGACTCGACAGCACTTAAACAAGAACAACAAGATTCTTTATAAAACTTGCAGTATCTAAGATCATATACCCATCATGGGAATATATATCAGCTTAATTTGTGAAGGCAATGGTAACTACAAACAGTTAAGCATAAGTTACGAATATCAATCCAGAGAAAACAATGAGTTGGTGGTAACCATATTTAAGCAGGCTATACTTTTGGATAGTGGAGCACAGTGCCAGGTGCTCTGTAGTCAAAGGACAGGTGCTCCACTAGTCAAAACCAAACCCACTATCAGTGACTGGATTCCAACTCATAGTGGACCCTAAATGGCAGAGTAGAACTGCCCCATAGAGTTTTCAAGGCTATAATATTTATGAAAGCAGACTGACATAACTTTCTTTTGCAGAGCGGCTAGTGGGTTCGAACCGCTAACGTTTTGGTTAGCAGCGGAGTGCTTTAATCACCACACCACCAGGGCTCCTCAGCCAAGGTGAGCTGTAGTAGATATGGCTGGTGCTCCACAGAGCCTGCCAACAACTGGAAATTTGTACAGAATGTTGTTTCAGGTCATAAAGAAATTGTGAAACCATTTGTTTGATGTGCAGTTTTCCAAAGCATCTTAGTCTTATATACTTCGCATTTAGCATAAAAAAATTATAACCCATAACACTACCAGATGACTCTCAGCTGAGAAGTTTACTTGTCTTTAGTTTGAAAGTCACTAAAGAAGTTTAGAAATTTAAAACAATGAAAGAAAAACAGACCACAAAACACTGTCATTGTAAACTTTGTCCATGTGAAGTGATCAGCCCTGTCAGGATGGCTACCTTCCAGTGTCCACAGTGCCAAGAGGCACTCTGATATTTCTTGCTAAGAAGATGATTGGTGTGAAGATTTTTGGGAGGGAAGGAAAGTGGGCTGAGAAAGGGTGAGAGACACTAATCATCCATATCACTGGTGGCCTGTGTCATTCCCTGTCCTTACGATGTCATGTTTTTCAAAAATGTCATTCCTCAACAAGATTAACAGATGCAGTTTTACAAACAAATAGCATTTGGTACTTACCAAAATTATTTTGTTTTTAACACTGAAGTTCAGGGACTTACACTATGCTCTTTATTATACATATATATTCTGTAAAGGGAAACATATTGAAAATGCTAGGTCTGCAATTGACATATTGCCAAAGAATAAATTATATCCTGTGTTGCAATTATGTATTCAGCAATAATGAATACGAGGAGAAAATAGCAAAGTCGTAATTATACCAATTACAATTGATTAGTTGGTATTAACATAAATAGATGCTCTTATTTTATTATACTCTACTATGCCATATCAAGGTTCTGATGAATTAAGATAGCTGATCCTTTTTTTAGGTGATGAAAAATTTAGAAGCAGATAATGGTGATGGTTATACTAGATGATGAACACAGATAAGGTCACTGAATTGTACATTTGAAGATGTTGAAACAGTACATTTTTGTACATATATATTTACCACCATAAAAGATATTTGATTCCGTTAAAAAGTCTTTTAATAATTCATTAAATTTTGTGAATTTAGAGGGAGTCTGGGAATTTGCATTTTTAATACATGATCAGGTTTTATTTAGTTATAAATTTCATTGTTTGGGGGCTACTATAGATTTTAAGTTTTGAATCTGTTTTTCCTTAGTGTTGTTGGAAACAATGAAAGAAAAGCAGACCACAAAACACTGTCATTGTAAAATTTGTCAGTGTATGTAAAGTGATCGGCACCGTTAAGGTGGCTGCCTCCAGTTTCCACAGTGTCAAAGTAGCAGTGCAAAATATCTTGCTAAGATGGTTGGATGGAATGTTTTTTATTGTGGTGAAATATATACCACAAGAAGTTAGTTGTTTCAGTCTTTAGGGTACAATTCAGGGACATTAGTCACATTAGGGACATTGTACATGCTGTACAACTTTTACCGCTATACATTTCCAAACATTTTTATCACTCCAAACAGAAACCCAGTACACCTTAAACAATAGCTCCCCAAACCCTCCTCCAATATCCTGGTAACCACTGATAAGCTTTATCTGTCTACTTTTCCTGCTCCAGATACTTTGCTTCAGTGGAATCATATAGTATTTGTCTTTCTAAGTTTGACTTACTTCACTTATTGTTGTTCTTATTGCGTGCCATCAAGCAGGTTCAGACTCATGGCGACCTGTATAGGGTTTCCAAGAGTAGCTGGTGGGTTTGAACTGCTGACCTAAGCATTAACAGTCCAGTGCTTATCCTACAATGCCACACCAGGGATCACTGAGCATAATGTTTTCAAGGTTCAGCTGTATTCCATTTCTCTTTGCAGATAAAAAAGATTCCAGTGTATGATGCACCAGATTTTGTTTATCCATTTTCTGTTGATGGTCACTTGGATTGTATCCACTTTCCAACTATTATAAATAAACTGCATTTTAAAACAGAACAAAGTAATCCAGAAGAACTGTAGTTAGTAGAGTGCATTAGTATCCATGGTTATTAAAAACTGAGATTAAAAGTGGCAAGGGAATTGTTATTCTATATAAAGCTGAAGCTCTGTTCCTTTGCAACCCTCCAAAGTGTAAATTAGATAGCGTAGTAGGACAGGTTGATAAACCTAGATTCTTCTGGTGAATTGGAGGATCTTTAAAATTTGAAAGTGACGTTTACATATGATTAAATGTAATCTCTGAAAAACTTGAAATACAAGAGTAAGTTTAATTATCACCCTTTCCTTGAGTGATGGAGTAGAGAACAGACAGGTAGTAAAAATTGTTGCACGGGCAATCCATTTAACTTTTAGACGGTCTTCTAAGGAACTCTGCCCTCTATAGTCAACCAAGAATACTACAAGAAATCAACAGTTCTCTCCTACAAGTAGGAGAAAAGAAAAGTGTAGACTATAGACCTTAAACAACTAGTGAAAAGTACAAGACAAAAATAAGTCAATAACGTTTTCTAGCAAGGAAGGGAACGATTATGTCTCCAGTCTAAGAGCGGAGGTTTATAGGACCATCAACGGAAAAGAGCCAAGAGCGGGACCCTACCCAGAGAACCAGAGATCCCTGAGATGGAGACAGAGACGATGACGTGGAGTGATGAAGCGGCTGGAGACTTTGGATCCAGAGAGGGAGAGGGCCTGTGGGCCGAAGACTGGGGGTGGGGGGCGAGAGGGGGGAGGGGAGGGGGCGGGTTTCTAGGATATGCCCTTTGGTCGGTTGATGATGCATGAAGGGGATTGGAACCATGGCAATGAAATGATGTACGATGGAATGAATGTAAAACTAAAGTTCTCTCGTGTAAACATGTAAACTGTCATATAATTCACAATAAAGCATTTAAAAAAAAATTAAAAAATAAATCAATAAGTGGATAAGTAGATGTTCTTAAGTCCAGTTTTAGTGAGTGTGAAATTATATTTATAAGCTTTAATTATAATTATAAGCTAAAGTCTAACATGGTACATGACCAGGCAGTTTACTTCAGTTATGCAATAGAGCACTGTGAGTAAATACTGACTAGACAGCACCTACCATTAACAACATACATGGGCATTAACAGAATTCAGTGTAAAAAAACTGCTTTCCAAGTTGTACATACATCAATAGCCTATTCCTTTGAAAGAATCTGATGTACGTCATAGAGGAGAAGGGAAAACTGAGGTATGATGAAGCTAAGGTTTTTACTGTCCTAAAATATGTGCATCCTTCAAGTCCATACCCAAATTACTTGACCAAAAATAGAAAAAAAAATCATTTTAAGGTGACTGAATTAACATGGTTCCTGCTTCTACTGTACATTAAGCACTACGTTTTACTTACTGATGGACAGTGAGACATTTCGAGTGACTTCTGTTTCCTTTCTAGGTCCTGTAGACTGAGAGTATGTTATATATTAACACAAATAAACTTGGTTATAATACAATGCTGATATCCATTTTAAAGGCATTTCTATCTGTAGCAAATTGGATGTAAATTAATATTACTAGTGTACTTCTTTTTATTCTCTTTAATTAGTTAGACATTCTCTTGTATAAATGGTTGGACATTCTCTAACAATAAATTTTTTTATGACGGTGCAAAATCAGTTTTGGGAAAACCAAAGCTTAACTGTAGTTTCCTCAACACATTACCATTGAAATTAATTATTTTTATTGTACAATAAAATCTCATGAATGAATGTTTAATTGTTGTGTCTTACCTAAATTTACGGCTACTGTGCGTATGCAGACTACTCATTTAAGTAAAATAAATTCTAAGCATATTGTTCACATTGCTATCAACATAGTCTTCTCTTTTTTTCCTTGCCTTTACCCTTTCTTCATGTATTAGTTTGTGTCATGGATTGAATTGTATGCCTCCAAAATATGTGTCAACGTGGTTGGGCCATGATTCTCAGTGTTTTGCAACATAAGTGACAGCCCTGATCTCATGTAAAGGGCTTTTCCTTGGGGTGTGACCTGCATCCTTTTTTATCTTAGATGAGACAAAAGGAAAGAGATTTGAACAGAGATGAGGGACCCGGTTACCACCAAGAAAGAAGAGCCAGGAGTAGAACAAATCTTCTGGACCCAGGGCCCTTGCACTGAGAACCTCCTAGGACCACAAGAAGGTTGATGTCAAGACACATGGAGATTTCTAAGGAACGCCAGGTACACAGATATTGAAAGGAGACAAGGAACCTCCTTCTGAGCTCACTGAGAGAAAAAGGCTTTCTCTAGAGCTGGCCCCCTGAATTTGGACTTCTAACTTCGTAAACTTTGAGAGAATAAATTTTCGTGTATTGAAGTCATTCCCTTGAGGTCTTTCTATTATTGCAGCAGTAGCTAAGTAGGGCAGCTTTACAGTAATACATGGTGTGGTAAAAATGGCACCACCCGTCCCTCCCACTGTACTCAGTAATTAATTGCTAGGTGCACACAGAACTCAGACACCATATTCACAGTTATGGAGTTTATTAGTGAAGTTGTTGTTAGGTGTTGTTGAGTTGGTTATGACTCCTAGAGAACCTATGCATAACACAGTAAAACACTACCTGGTCCTGTGTCATCCATACATTCTTGTTAGGCTTGAACCCATTGTTGCTGACACTGCACCAATCCATCTCGTTGAGGGTCTTCCTCTTTTTCATTGACCCTTCATTTTACCAAACATGGTGTCCTTCTTCTGGAATTGGTTCCTCCTGATAACATGTTTGAAGTATGAGAGACAAAGTCTCACCATCCTATCTTCTTAGGAACATTCTAGCTGTACTGCTCCCAGCCAGATTTGTTTTCAATTTATAATAATAAAAAAAAAAGTTTCTTAAAAAAAGGGAGAATCTCCCCACTGAATAGCTTTCCTCTTGTCTAGATGGGTCTGGTGAAAGGAGATGGGCATAAGACTCTTATGATTCAATAGTGAGTAATTGCGATTATCACAAGTGTAAATGTAGAATTTTGTAACATAAAGTGGGAGTAGTTATTCTTACAGTCCAGAAACAGAGGACCCTAGGACCATCAAGAGAGAAGAGCAGGAGCAGATGACACCAGAGATTGAGGCAGAGATAATGACATGGAGAGACAGAACAGCTGAGGACTCTAGACTCATGGAAAGAGTGTGCTGGCAGCCAGGAGGCAGGCTTGCAGAATGTGTCCTTTGGTTGTTTAAATAATAATATATATAAATATATATATTTTTAAGTTTTTTATTGTGGATTGAGTGAAAGTTTACAGGGCAGATCTTCAGTTGTACATTCAATAAATCATACACCTTGTTTCATTACAATGGTTATAATCCCCTCCATGTACCATCAGTTAACAATATTTCTCTATATCCACTTCAGCTTTTTTTAAAAATAAACAAAAACATTCAGGCATATATAATAATTTACACCTCCAAAGGGCACATTCTGCAAGTCTGCCTCCTGGCCACCAGTTCTTAGTCCCTCGCTTCCCACGAATCTAGAGTTCTCAGCTGCTTCCCCTCTCCATGCCCCCATCTCTGCCTCTGTCTTTGGTGTAGCTGCTTCTCTGGAAAAGGTCCCGCATTCTGTTTGTGCTCTTCTCTCTTGATGGCCCTAGGGTCCTCTGTTTCTGGACTGTAAGAGTAACCACTCCCCTGTTTTTGTTACAAAATTTCTACTTTTACAATTGTGACAGTCACAATTAGTCATGATAACAATTATTCACTATTGAATCATACAAATCTTATCCCCATCTCTTTTCACCGGACCCATCTAGATAAGATGAAATCTATTCAGTGGGGACTCTTTCTTTCCCCACATACTCTTAAACTAAACTCCCTCTTGAAACCTTGTAAGCCAGTCACTTTATGCCTTTATCACCCCCTCATTTTAGGTAGCCAGTTCCTATATACCCTGCATACAGATACTCGATGTGAAGACTCCTTCCCTCTCTGTTGGTATTTAGAGTTACTACCTCCATGTGTATAGGTCAGGTTCATCAAATTGTAGCAATTTACCCTTGTTTCCTTTATTTATTTAATTTTTTTTTTTTTCCATTCTGATTATCAAGCCATCGAGGCTAGGTCAAATGGGTACTGTCTGAAAGTTTGGGTGTTCTTGTACATCGCCCCTCACTTCATATCATCTGGATGCTTCACTCTTAGTTCTAGCCCTCTGTGGCTATGTCCTTGCCCATGAGGGTCAAGTGTCCTCAGTTCTCACCACACTTAGGACCAACCAGCCTTCCTCTTCTCTCTCTCATCTCCAGGTCAATGGGAGTCAATGGACTGGGGTTGAACTCAGCCCATTTCTTCATTGCTGCCTTTCCCCCTCTTCCATTCACCAGTAGACCAATGTGGTCACCAGCAAGCTTACATGCCTGTTCATGTGTTCCCTTTGAGTTTCAGTCTTAGAGCGGAGTTTGTCCTGAAGGAACTTGATAGCTTGCCTTGATGGTTGCCTGGTGAACAGTTTGCTTTTTCTTGTAGTAGCCAGTCATGCTGACATTTTTTGTTTTGGGTTTTTCCTAATGATCTTTCTTTGAAGATGTATCTTCTGTATCTCTAACTGTTCCAGGCTGGTCTGCTTCTCCTTGCTAGTGGGAATGTCCCATCTTAGAAGGTTCTGGATGGGACTCAGGATTCCACCTAAGGTCCTATATTCTGCAAAGGCTTTGCAAGAGGCCTATTTCACTGGGTAAGTTCTAGAACCCCTTTTAGGTATTCCGCTCAGTTATAAGCTGAGGATGGGTTTACAAGTTCTCTGTAATAATGTTTCTCAACATTCCTTTCTATCCTACTCAAGTGTCTATTTTACAATAGTAGGCAAGGAAAACCAATGTTTATAAGACAGTCAAGCATTTTAGTATCATTTCCCCTCTTCAAGCTATGCCTAGATCCCTCTATCACAGAGCCCTGTTGTTCCAAGTTTGAGCATGCATCGCTATTTACCTCTGTCCCACTTAGGCCATGCAAACCTGTCTCAGTGTTCCCCTGTCTATCTTGTGCTTCCGCCTCCTCCCCCTTCTTGTATTGCCCTCCCCAACACCTGAACTAAACCCCCCACCTCAACCCCACTGTTATGGTTACCTTATATTCCCTTAGCTCTTCCCTCCATGTAAGACAGTTCATTTTATCCTATAATCTACCTGACCTTCCCACCACCTGAATCTCTGTTCCTCTGTGTTTACTTTCTTTCACATTGTAATTGTTTTGATCATAGACTGACCTCCCAGATCCTCTGTTCTTATCATTTTATTCTGTTCTTGACTCTTCCATTTGTCAACTGAGTTCACGTACGTCATTCTCTTGTTGTCTGTTCTTGTTGGTTCTCATTCCACAGAACTTCCTTTAGGATGTTTTTCATAGCAGGATTGGCTTTGTCGAAATCCCTTAGCTTCTGTTTATCTTGGAATGTTTTGATTAAACCATCATATTTGATTGACAGCATTGCTGGGTAGAGGATCCTTTGTTGGCAGTTTTTTTTTTTTCTTTCAGGGTTTTATATATGTTTCCTCATTGCCTTCTTGCCTGCATGGTTTCTGTTGAGAGATCCAAGCTTAATCTGACTTGCTTGTCTTTATATGTTACACTTGTCTTTTCCCTAACTGCTTTCCATAGTCTATCCTTATCTTTGATTTTGGAGAGCTTGATTATTATATGTCTTGGTTATTGTCTTTTAGGGTCTATCCTTCCTGGGGTTCATTGAGCTTCTTGAATGCTTATCTTTTCACTTTTCAGGATGGTAGGGAAATTTTCTTCCAGCAGCTCTTCAAATATTTCCTCTGTGGACTTGTGTGATTCTTCCTGTTCTGTAATGCTGATAATTGTTAAGTTATTCCTCTTCATGTTCTCCAACATGAATCATAGGCCTTCTTTAGATTTTTTAAAATTCTTTTTTGTTTGCTCTTCTAAAATAGAAGAGTGGTGTTGATAGATTTATCTTCTAGCTCACTAATTCTAGGTTCTATCTCTTCAATTCTACTCCTTTGCCCTTTCAGTGTATTGTCCATCTCTGATATTGTATTATTAATCATTTGGACCTCCTTCTGTAGGTTTTGAATTATTTCCAATGTTGTATCTATCTTATTTGATTGTTCCTGTAGCTCTTTCCTGACTTCTTCCTTATTTTTCTCAACTGCATTGTATAGTGTTTTGATACATTTTATAATCATTTTCCTGAATTCCTTCTGAGGCATTTCCAAAGCCTGCCCATCTTCCAGTATGGAGTGCAGGTCTACTTCCAGCTCATTTGCCTCAGTCACTTTATCTTGTTTCTGGACAAGTGCTGATATGGTAATCTGCTTCTGTTTTCTGGGCATATTCAGGAGTTATCTGTGGACTTAATTCTTAGATGGGTGTGTATTTTGGTATTTTTTTTTTACTTTCTGATTGACTCCAGGTAGACATGATCAGGAGATGGGCTTCCCTTTTCACTCTTCTTCCTGAGAGATTTCAAGATGCCACTGTTGGTCATTGTGTCATAACTCAGGATTTAATTTTCAGCCTATTTCATTTTTAGTCTGCCTGTCCTGCTCCACAGTCCCCGTTCAGGTCTTTTTCCTAGTGATAAACAGTTCAGGGCTGGCTGTGGCCATTTTGCACTGCCTGTTGGTTTTAAGTAGTAACTGTCACTTTAAATTTCAAGGCGATCTGTGCGCATGCGTAATAGAACCCTCCAAGGGTGGGGATGGGGTGCCCACTCGCTCAGGCATCCCCTCTAGTCACCAGAATGGAGGTGCATAAACAGTGAGAGACCAATGAACAGATACAAAAATAAAAATATATCCTCACTTTTATCTCCATAGTTCTCTCAGGCATCTGTGGCTTCCCCAACTTGGTCTCGCCCAAGATGGTGGCTCCAGGAGCAGCTGATCATCTTGAATTAGGAAGCAATGGATTTCTTGCTTCTGCTACAAATTCCCCTAGCTATAAGCCTTCCAACCTTCTAAATATTCCTTTATATGTGGTCCAGAGTTCTGGCACCATCCTCTCTCTGTGCCTGCTTGTTCCAGTATTCTGTGTTGTTGTTGATGGAGCTCCTCACTGCACTTCCACCAGATCTGCCATTGTTTGTTCTCTGATTATACAATCTTGAGTGTTTTTGTGTACACCCTCCCTCCCCCCGCCACCAAAAAGCACAACAGAGGGAATAGAAGCAAGTACTGTTGAATAATGATGCATGTGGGGGATTGCAATGAAACAATGAGTGTAAAACTGATGTTCTCCCATGTAAACTATCACTCAATTCACAATAAAAACTTTGAAAAAAAAAGATGAATAACGTGGAAGTTTTTTTGTTTTTTGTTTTAGTTTTTATTGTGAATCAAGTGACAGTTTACATGGAAGAACATCAGCTTTACATTCGTCCTATCATATTTTGTTTCATTGCAATGATTACAATCCCCTCCTTGTATCACCATTCAACAGCATTTGCTTCCATTCCTTCTCTTTTTTTGTTTTTTGGATATACACTGAAGCACTCAGGAATATATAACCTTTCAAACAACTAAAAGGTACATCCCACAAGCCTGCCCCATGGCCATCAGCAAACAGCCCCTCTCCCTTCCTGAGTCTAGAGTCCCCAGCCACTCCATCTCTCCATGTCATCGTCTCTGCCTCCATCTCTGGCATCATTGCTTCTCTGGATAGGATCCCACACTCTGCTCTTCTCCCTTTATGGTCCCAGGGTCCTCCACTCATGAACTGCAAGATCAGCCACTCCACTCCTTTCTTACAAAACGTCTACCTTTACATTTGCAACAATCACAATCAGTCCTGATAGCAATTATTCACTGTTGAACCACAAGAGTCTTATCCCCATCTCCTTTCACCAGCCCAATCAAGACAGGTACTGGAGATTCTACCTTACCACACACCCTCTGGAACTAGGCTCCCTCTTGAAAGTTTGTAAGCCAGTCACTTCATGCTTTTGTAGTCCCCCCATTTTGGGTAGCCAATGTCTAAGTTGCCTGTCCCTGTCAACCCTGTGTACCGAGGGGATGGGAATGAGCCTCGCTGTAAAGATTCATTCCCTCTTTTGAGCTACTACATCCAGAAGTATAGGTCAAGTTTATTAAATTGTAGTGGATTACTCTTTTTTTCCTCTTCTTTCTTCCCCTAGTCCAGTTCTGGTCATCCAGCCATTGAAGGCAGATCAAATGGGTACTATCTGCAAGTATGGGTGTTCTTGTGCCTCTACCCTCACTTCATATCAGCTGGACGCTTCACTCTCTGCTCTAGTCCTCCGTGACCATTTCCCTGTCCCTATGCTCAGGAGTTCCCAAGTCTCGTCATACTGCTAGCCAACCAGGTGTCAATCCAGGTTGACAAGAGTCTATTGAACATGGTCGGACTTAGCTCACAACTTCATTGCTGATTTTCTCCTACTTCCCCTTATTGGAAGACCAATGTGGTCACCAGCAAGACCACATGCCTGCTGTGTATTCCCCTTGATTCTCAGTCTTGTAAGGGGGCATGAAAGTATTTTATATCTACCCTTGTTTATTGTATTAGATTCCTGATTTAAAAAAAAAAAAAGAAAGAAAAAGAGACATCAATAAGTGCCTTAACATTGAGCTTCTGAGCTTCTCTTAAGGTAATGGAAAAATGTCTAACTTTTTATTGTGAATTAAGTGAAGGTTTACAAAATAGACCATCAGTTTTACATTCAACAGACTATATACTTTGATTCATCTTGATTGTACTCCCCTCAATGTAACACCACTTATCCCACTTCCTCCCTGTGGTTCTTGTTTCCATCCCTCCTTCTTTCCCCACCTTCTGAATTCTGTCCTCGGGTAAATGCTGCCTTTTGATCTCATATGATTGACCATTCTATGGTGTATGCACCTCACTATTATTATTGTCCCACTACATACCTATCTATTCCTTGGCTGAAAACTGAACCTTGGAGGTGAATTCAGTTCCAAATCTGAAGGGTGACCAAGGGCCATAGTTTCGGAGTTCTAGCAGTGTCTATCTGACCAGTAAGCCTGGTCTTTTTCATGATTTTGAGTTTTGTTCTACATTTTTCTATAGTGCAGTTGTTAGAACCAAAGGGGAGACACTTCTGGTGGGCTTCTGCAATTCAAGGAGCTCATGAGGCACTTGTGGAAGGGATGTGACAGTAGGGTTGCTGGCTGTAGATAAAGTTCCTGTTGGCCTCTGTGTTATCTATGTTCATGCCACTCAGTCTGGAAGTAGTCCTGGGGGTCCTTGATGGAGCTGGTTTCAGTGTCTGTTAGGACCCACGGAAGATGGGGGTGGGGTGACTGGTTAAATGCTTGTCTGGTGGCTTTGTGGTTTTGTAGGCCTGGAGTCAAGCCCATCTGAATCCAGGTACCAAAGGCACACCAAAGCATCACAGGTGGCCCCCAAGTTACACCAGTGTGGTTCCCATCCACATCACAAAGCAGGGTCTGTGCTGAGGGTGGATGAGGGTGGGCCTGGCCACACCTCTGGCTACCAGAGGAGCATGGGGAAAAGGAGAAATTGTACCTTTTCAGTCGCCCACACAAATTTGCTCTGCCAGGCCTCCCTCTTCCGTCAAAGCTGCTCACAAGGAGGTTGAGCCGCATCTGGCCAGCCATTCACCAGTCTCCCTCGCTCACCATCACTGCTCAACCTTTCCTCCCAGCAAGTACTGCATCCACCTCTCTAACTTTTCTTCTGAATTTCAGAGTCCCATAATTTTCATCTGTCTCTGTTTTATTTGGTCTCTCATATTTTTGTTGTAGAAAGTCCCTGTAGTGCATCTGTCTAGTCTATCATCTTGCTGGAAGTCCCTCTAGACCATCATCTTTATGGACCATGTTATGCCAATTGACCATGGTGTCAAAGGGTGATGGAAAAACTTGAAAACATAAAATGATGATGGTTGAACAACATGATAAACATAATTAATGTCACTAAATTATACATGAGAAATGTTGAAATGGCAAATGTTTTGTTATATATATATTTATCATACACAAAAATGTCATACCTTAAGTAAGATAGACATTTATATCGCTTATGTAAAAGTCTAGGTAGGTGCTCTGAGGATCTATTGTGTCAGAATGTAGCCTTCTACATTGTTTTCTGACATCCTTAGTCACAGATGCTGTTCAGCTGCCTCTACACATCCATGTTTCAGCTACTTGGGAAGAGAAGGAATAGGGCAGGATCCACTCCTTACCTTAAAGAGCATAATTTGCCAGTTGTAAACATTAGTTCAGTTTCTCTTTCATTGGACAGAACCCAGTCACACAACATACATGGTTAGAAGAAAAACTAGGAGATTCAATTTTAGCTGAGCAGACAGGTGCCTAGCTAAAACATATTATTTTAGAAAAGGATTTGCTGTTGTTGTTAAGAGACATCGAGTCAGTTCTGACCTGTAGTGACCCTGTACTGGGTTTCCAAGGAGCAGAAAGCCTCATCTTTCTACCACGGAGTGATTGGTAGTTTCGCACTCCTAACCTTAAGGTTCACAGCCTGATTCATAACCACTACACTACCAGAGCTCCTTGCTGTTGTTGCTAGGTACCATCAACTCAGTTATGACTCATAGCAACTTTACACACAACAGAACAAAACATTGCATGGTCCTGTGCCAACCGCACAATTGTTCATCTTGAGTCCGTTACTGCTGCCACTGTGGTAATCCATCCTGTTGGGGGTCTTCCTCTTTTTTGCTGACCCTCTTCTTTACCAAGTAGGATATCCTTCTCCAGGAACTGTTCCCTCTTGATAATATGTCCCAATTATGAGAGATGAAGTCTCACCATCCTGGAGCATCCTAAGGAGCACTCTGGCTGTACTTCTTCCAACACAGATTTGTTTGTTCTAGCATTCCATGGTACTTTGAATATTTTTCTCCAACACCATAACTCAAATGCATCAATTCTTCCCCAGTCTTCCTTATTCGTTGTCTAATTTTCTCATGCATATGAAGCTATTGAAAATACCATGGCTTGGGTGAGGCACACCATAGTCCTCAGGCTGACATCTTTGCTTTTGAACACTTTATCCTTTTTTGTGTTTGTTCTTCTATCTTAGTGGTATTCAGAGGTTTGTCTTCCAGCTCACTGGTCCTACCTTCCATCTCATCTATTCTACTCCTCTGCCCTTTCAGAGTGTTCTCTATTTCTGTTATTTTGTTATTGATTGTTTGGACCT
>NW_006408603.1:1446093-1447405 GCF_000296735.1 Chrysochloris asiatica | reverse complement strand
CGAAAAGATACCAAAAAAAGAATGTCCACACCTCTATCTCTGCGGCTCTGTCAGGCGTCCGTGGCTGCTCTGATCCTTTCCCTGCTTGGCCCCACACAAAATGGTGGCTCCTGGAGCAGCTGAGCATCTGAACCAGGAAGCAATGGATTTCTTGCTTCTGCCACAAACTCCCCAGCTGTTAAGTCTTCCAACCTTCTAAATATTCGTTTATATGTGGTTCAGAGTACTAGGACCATTTCCTGAGCCTTCTTGGTCCTGTATTCTGTGTTGTTCTCGGCAGACCTTGTCACTACATTTCCACCCGATCCGCCATCTTTTTCCGGAAGTCACTTTTGAACACTTTAAAGAGGTTGTGTGCAGCAGATTTATCTAATGCAATATGTCATTGGATTTCTTGACTGCTGTTCCATGAGTGTTGATAGCAGATCCAAGCAAAATGAAGTCTTTGACAACTTTAATCTTTTCTCCATTTATCATGATGTTCCATGTGGCTGTTTCAGAAGTAATCTACCTCTCCTTCTTCCTAGTCTGTCTTAGTCTGGACGCTCAGCTGAAACCTGTCTACCGTGGTGTACCCTTCTGGCATTGAAAATACTGCTGGCATCACTTCCAGTGTCACAACAATATGCAGACTACCACAGTGCTACTACTGACTGACAAATGGTGGTAGAAGAGAATCACATATGTAAAAGCCAACCCACTGCCCTCAAGTTGATTACAACTCATAGCGATTCTATTGGACAAAGGGAACAGCTCCATAGTGTTTCTAAAACTGCAAATCTTGACAGAAGCAGACAGCCTCATCTTTCTCCAATGAACAGCTGGTGGGCTTGAACCCCAACCTTTCCTTTAACAGCCCAGTGCCTAGCCCACAGCGCTACCTGCCCTAATAAGTTGTTGATACAGTAAACTTTAGGTTTACCTCTTTCCCTTTCAAAGACTAAATTTTAAAATCTTACCATAAAAAAACTATACAGCCAGGCTGCATCACTGGTGAATGTGTCCAGACATTTAAGGAAGAATATTAATCTGACACAAAAACATCTAGAAAATAGAAAGAGAGAAAATATTTTTTAATTTAATTTATGAGGCTAGTTTAACCTTGACGTTAAGAGATTTTTTAAAAATCCATATATATATATACACACACACACACATGCATGCATACATGTCGGGGTCTGACCTCGACATAGTTGTCACGCGTGTTTGGTTCACGAGGAGGGGAGATCCAGCGGCAATAGGGATAGTGAAAGAATACACAGACAAACAGAAGAAGGGAGACAATGAGGCACCCCAAAGCCAGGGTGGATAC
>NW_006408603.1:1439278-1445314 GCF_000296735.1 Chrysochloris asiatica | reverse complement strand
ATATAAACATTGTTGTTAAATGCTGTAGAGTCATATATCCATGTATGTGTGTATATATACACATACATACATGGATTTTTTAAAAATCTCTTAAATGCATGTATGTATGTATATATATCGAATCAGGCTGCGAACCTTAAGGTAAGCAGTTCGAAACTACCAGCTGTTCTGCCGGAGAAAGATGAGGCTTTTTGCTCCCATAAAGATTTACAGCCTTGGAAACCCAGTACAGGGTCGCTATGAGTTGGTTCCGACTCCAGGGTACATAACCACCACCACCACCATGTGTATATATATGGAACTCTGGTAGCATAGTGGTTACAAATTGGGCTGCTAACCTCAGGGTCAGCAGTTCGAAACTACCAGCTGTTGCGCAGGAGAAAGATGAGGTTTGTGCTCCTATAAAGATTTACAGCCTTGGAAACCCTGTACACAGTTGCTATGAGTCGGAACCGACTCCACAGCACATAACACCAACTATATATGTGTGTGTGTTTGTATCTATATATATGTTGTTGTTAAGTGCTGTATAGGGTTTCTGAGGGGTAGCTGCTGAGTTTGAAATGCCAACCTAGTGAGGGGCATTCAAATAGCTTGTGAAAAAAATTCATTTTTTGAACTCCATTTTTCCATGAACTTTTTTAACAGACAATATCATTAACTTTATTCCATGAACATTTTGAAGCCCCTCATGTGTGTGTGTAAAGCCAAACCACAGTCACTGCCATTGAGTTGATTCCAACTCATTTGTTGTTAAGTGCAGTCGAGTTCTTCTGATTCACAGTGACCCTGTATAGGGTTTCCAAGGCTGTAAATCTTCACAAGAACAGGAAGCCTCATCTTTTTCCCATGGAGTGGCTGGTGGGCTCAAATCACCAAACACTGTGGTTAGCAGTCCAGTGCTTATCCTACAGTCACCACACATCTGATTCCAAATCATAGTGAACCTATATAGCGTTTTCAAGCCTAAATCTTTGTGGTAGCAGACAGACAAGTCTTTCTCCCATGAAACTGTTCATGGATTTGAACTGTCGTTCTACGGTAAACACTTCAGTGCTGATACCACAGTGCCACTATTGTTAAGTATCATTGAGTCAGTTCCAACTGTATAGGGTTTCTGAGGAGCGACTGGTGAATTTGAACTGCCTGCCAACCTTACAGTTTAAACCAACATTGTAGTTGAGTACTTATCTTATAATACTACACTAGGACTCTAGGGGTCCATATGTAGTGATGCTATAGGTAAACACTAGACTACTAACTGCAAGATCAGCAGTTCAAACCCACCAACTGCTTCTTGGAAGCCCTATACAGAGTGCTATGAGTCAGAAACATCTTGGAGGCATTTAACAACAACAACAACATTATGTATATATAGCTGAATATAATTATATATATACATTATCAAATTAAATCCAATAACATATATTTTTAAGTAATGTACTATGTTCAAGTTAAGTTTATTTCTAAAACACAGAACTGAGTTATCATTAGAAAATCAATTACTATAACCCCTATATTAAAGGAATAACTCTGTGGGAGAAAGACCTGGGAATCTGCCTCCATAATAATTATAGACAAGAAAATCCTATGTATAGGGCAGTTTCACTTTGTCATATAGGATTTCTATGAGTCAGAATTTACGGCATAGAACAACAATTCCTATAGTGACAGAATAAAGAAAAGAATCATATGAGACGGCTTAGAAAAGTATGTGGAAAAATGGGGTTGAAAGGTAATGAAATTTTTCCATTAAATTTTTGAAACCCCCTCATATAAGTGCAACCAGAGTGCTCCTTGGAGGCCAAGATGGCTAGGCTTCGTCTCTCCTACTTTGGACACATTGTCCAGAGAGAACAGTTGCTGGAGAAGGAGGTCATGCTGGGTAAGGTGGAGGGTCAGAGAAAAAGAGGAAGACCCCCCAATGAGATGGATCAGCCAGGTGACATCATTGATGGCGTCAAGTGTGGCAGCGGTAGTGAGGTTGGCCCAGGATCGGACATTGTTTCATTCTGCTGTGCATGGGGTTGCTATGAGTCGATGGCACCTGACAACAACAACAACATATAATCTCAAAAGTGTCTCAACAAATATCATACTTAAGGGTGAAACATTGAAAGAATTTGCTCTGGGATTAGGAATAAAATGATGATTCCTATGTCTATTCTTCTATTCAACATTGTTCTAGAGGCCTAGCCAGTGCAATAAGACAACAAAACTAATAAAAGATAAAATGATTAAAAGGGAAGAAATAAAAACTGATTATTCAGTACATGAATAATTACTTTGAGAAGACTCAGTACAAGGCTGGTCCCTAGCAAACAGACGTTAAAAATGCCCACCTTTTCCTAACTGCTGTACCACCCCATCATCTCTGGCATTGACTACTCCATCTCCTTTTAGTGTTCTCCCTCCCATTTTAAGGTTCTATATTTCACTGCAATGTCTTATAGAAGTTATGACCTGCCAAGGAAATGGTTCATGTAGTTGTGGAGGCTTGTTGTTGTTGCTAAGTGCCATTGAGTCAGTTCCAATTCACAGAGACCCTGTTAGTGTTTCTGAGGAACAGCTAGTGGGTTTGGACCACCAACCTTGAAATTAGACATCCTGTGCTGATTCTACAGTGTCACACCAGCAGTCCCAACTATGTGGATCAGGTGTCAGTCTGGAGGCTTCTACTGACTCATTTGGTTGCAGGGTCTGACAAACCCAAATTGACAGGTCAGATCACAAGCTGCTGGCTCACAAAACTAAGGAAACTGGTGAATCAGGTTAAATGATAGACTGCTGGCTTACTTTCCAAGAACTGGAAATCAGAGAATAACAAGTGATATGCAGGACCCAGAGCAAGCTAAAAGAATCAGAGCATTCATATACAAGTCACCTTCAAAAAGCTTGTGGGAAAAATTCCATTATCTTTTCATTCCATTTTTCCATGAATTTTTTGAAGCCCTCAAGGAAACTCTAGTAAGGCAATGACTCGATATACATCCCACCTTAATCCTGCCTCATTAGCATAACAGACAATATGATACAAGATGGGAACATAACTAACTACAAGCCTAGAAAATAGGATTTACAACACATCACTAAATGGAGAACTGCAGCTAGAAGGGTCATAGTAAGCAATTCATTGCAACACATTCTGAGATGATTGTATGTTTTACAAATCCCAAGGAATCCACAGACGAACTATTATGATAATTTCTATGTGAATTTGGTGGTGTTACTAACCACCTTATCCAGTCAATGCCATATTTAGAAATCAATTCTACTGAAAGGTTGAAAGTTTGAGTCCACCCAGATGTGTCTTGGAATAAAGGCCTGATGGTCTGCTTCTGAAAAATCAATCACTGGGGATCCTTTGGAGCATACTTTATTCTGGGGTCACCAGTCATTATGAGTCAAATTTATTCTATCGTAACTGGTCTTCCATTTGAGGTGGAGCCTAATTATTGCCCTCTTGAATATGAGCTCACCTTAGTGACTTGCTTCTAATAAATATAACAGAAGTAACACCATTAAGACTTCAAGGCCAAGTCATCATAGAAGGTAATAGAACTTCTTCTGGGCTCTGACACTTGCCTTTGGAACTCTAACTGCTGTATAAGAAGTCTGGCTACCTAGCAGACACTGCTGGAGAGGACACATAGAAAAGAGAGGTATCCAAGGATCCCCAATTATGTAAGTCCCCAGTTATTTTAGTCTTACCAGTCCAGGAGTCAGATATGAACAGAATTCCAGTCCCAGCCACCATCACACTGCAATTACAAGAGAATCCCTGAATATGAGTTACCTGATGAGTGGTCAATCTTACAGTTCCAGAGTGTATCAAGGGAAAAGAGCAGGAATGGAGTGTATGGCCATACTCAGAGAAGTAGCAATGCCAGAGATGGAGGCAGAGATGATGACATGGAGAGACAGAACTGCTGAGGACTCTAGACTCATGCAGGGAGAAGGGGATGTGTGCTGGTGGCCAGGGGGAAGGTTGGCTGTTTGAATGATTGTATATTCCTGAGTGTTTTAGTGCACATCCAAAAAAAAAACAACAACCCAGAGGGAACAGAAACAAATACTGTTGAATCATGAAGCATGCAGGAGATTGTAATCATTGCAATGAAGTGAACTGATGTTCCCCGTGTAAACTATCACTCAATTCACAAGAAAAACTTTTAAAAAAGAGAAAGAACTACCTAAGCCCAGTCAATCTTTAGAACTGTAAAAGCTAATATTGCTTATAATTAGGAATTATTGTTATACATCACTAAATTTGGGGTGACAGAAATAGATGATTGAAACAGAAGGGTACAGAGAAAAAGAGTGAGAAAAAGGAAAGAGATGTAAAGAAAGGGAACAAAAATATACTTTCAATAAAAATGAAAATATCCCACATTGCATTATTTCACAATATACTACAAAGCTACAGTAATTAAAACAGACCGGTACTTCTTAATATAGTTGTGTTGTTGTATGTCGTTGAGTCAGTTCCAACTCATAGTGACCCTGTATAGGACTTTCAAGACTGTGAATCTCTACAGGTACAGAAAGCTTCATCTTTCTCCCTTAGAGCAATTAGTGGATTCCAACCACTGACCCTGCACTTAACAGTCTAATGCATAACTCACTCTGCCACTAGGACTCCAATAGACATATAACGCAGTGGAATAGAATTGAAAATCCTGAAAGAAATCTATGATCATGATTTTCAACAAGGGTACTAAGTCCACTCAGTGGGGGAAGGAAGAGTCTTTTCAATAAATGGTGTTGGAGAAACTGGGTTTATACATGTAGAAGAATGAATTAGGATACATGTTTCACACCACACACACATACACACACAAAAAAAAACAGTTAAAATGGATCAAGGACTTAGATGTCAAAGCGAAAACTCTTAGAAGAAAATATCAGACATGATAACAAAAGACTGAACAGCAAAAGCTGAAACAGATAGATGGGACCTCATAAAAATTAAAGATTTTTACACCCCAAAGAACTTTATCAAAAAAGTAAAAAGACAACCTACAGATATGGACTAAGGAGCTTTTATCCAAAATATATATAAACGTCTACAACTTAACAACAAAAAGACCAACAACCAAATGAAAAAAATGGGCAAAGGACTTAGTTCACCAAAGAGCATATTCAACAAACACAGGAAAACATGCTCAACATCATTAGCAATTATCCAACAATCTAAACCATTAAGTCGATTTGGACTCATAGTGACCCTATAGAACAGAGTAGAAGTACCCCATTGGGTTTCCAAGGCTGTAAATTTTTACAGAAGTAGAGATCTTTCTCTGTGGAGTAGCTGGTGGGTTTGAACTGCTGACCTTTTGGTTAGTAGATGAGCACTTTGACCACTGCTACACAGAGCTTGAATTTTTTCTTCAGTTCCTCCAGCTTGAGAAATGCTGAGCATGTCCTTCCCTTTTGGTTTTCTGACTCCAGATCTTTGCACATTTTGTTATAATATTTGACTTTGTCTTCTTGAGCTGACCTTTGAAATTTTCTGTTCAGCTCTTGTACTTCCTCATTTCTTCCATTTGCCTTAGCATGCCTTAGCTGGAAAGCAAGTTTCAGTGTCTTCTGACATCTTTTCCTTCTTTCTTGTCTTCTTAGTGATGTTTTGCTTTCTTCATATACGATGTTCTTGATGTCATTCCTACAACTCTTCTGGTCTTCGATCTTTAGTGTCTAATGCATCAAATCTGTTCTTCAGATGATCTCTAAATTCAAGTGGGGTATATTCAAGGTGGCATCAGGATTGGAGGAAGACTCATTAACAACCTGCGATATGCAGATGATACAATCTTGCTTGCTGAAAGCGAAGAGGACTTAAAATCTTTACTGATAAAGATCAAAGACTACAGCCCTTGGTATGGATTGCATCTCAATGTCAAGAAAACAAAAATCGTCACCACTGGGCCAATAAATAACATTCTTATCAATGGAGAAAAGATTGAAGTTGTCAAGGACTTCATTCTTCTTGGATCAACTATCAACACTCATGGAAGCAGCAGTCAAGAAATCAAA
>NW_006408603.1:1420326-1438833 GCF_000296735.1 Chrysochloris asiatica | reverse complement strand
CTACTAGTCTTTCTTTTGAGAAATATCTTCTATTCCTCTAGATGCTCTGGGTTGGTCTGTATGTTCTTTCAAGTGGGAATGTCCTACCTCAGAAGGTTCTGGGTGGGGCTCAGGATTCCACCTAAAGTCCCATACTCTACAAAGGCTAAAAAGAAGCCTATTTCTGGGCAATTTCTAGCACCTCTTTTAGCTAATCCAATCAGTTATAGGCTGAAGACAGGCATACAATGTTCTGTAATCATATTTCCCAATATTCCTTTTTATCCCACTTAAATACCAAAATGTGTTTTAACATGTGTCTGTGATCAGTGAATGATTGCAAACAAGTTCTCTCAGTAATTGTCTTAGTCTTGTTAGGTTATCTTAAGGAAAAAGGTTCAGTCAAAAAAATGTCTCCTGATTTTGGCTTCCAACTCAGAAAAAACCTAGGTGCAACTTTCTGTGACAGTGTATATCTGGGTTCATAGACACCAGCTGCCTCCACCACGTTGCCCAATTTTGACCTCAAGATCAAAGTTGTGTACTTGAGGTGTACCAGTGGAGAAGTAGGTACCATGTCTGTTCTGGCACCCAAGATCAGTTCCCTGGATTTGTCTCCATAAAGGGTGGTAATGGTATTGATTGGAAGAGACTCAGGGTTACAGTGAAAATGACCATTCAGAACAGACAGACCCGCACTGAAGTGATGCCTTCTGCCTCTGCCCTACAGCCCTGACCTTGCCCCTTCAGATTTCTTTTTGTTCCCATATCTCAAAGAACATTGAAAAGGTACACAGTTTGAATCCCTCAAAAATGCTAAAACTGATGTTTTGACATGGTGCAAATCAAAGAGTACATAATTCTTTGGGGACGGATTAGAGAGATGGAAACACCACCAGACCTATCTGGAGGATATGTCAAGAAATAATAGCTTCACATTTTGATACTTCTGTTTAATAAAGTGTTCTGATTTTTCAGCAATAGCTTTTTGTATTTACCCTCATACAGAGACAATGGAATATCATGCAGCTGTAAAGAAAAATGCATGCCACACCATAGACGAACATGGAAAACATTTATGTTGAGTGTAATCAGTCAGTCACAAAAAGACAAATGCTGTATGGTCTCAGTTATATAAGTAAATGTGGAGAAACCAAAGATTATTAATGGTTACCAGGTGTGGGAGGTAGGAAGAAGGAGTTTTTATTTGGGGTCATTGAGTTATGGGTGGTGAAATGTTTTGGATAAGGATATTGATAATAGTAGCAGAAAATGAAAATGTAATCAATGTCATTGCGTTGTAAATGTGGAAGTTGATGTGTTAGCAGAAGTTTTGGTATGTATATTTTTACCCCATTGAAAAAGAGGGGTAAACAAAAAAATTTGTAAATCAACTTAACATTTAATGCAAATAACAAATATGATGGTGAACTTGATGGTAATTGAGAGATTTCTTTCATATGAGATAGAAAGCTTGATTTCTCCAGAAGTAGATTAAAAAGGGTGACCGACCAATTTATGTTAATCTCTGCTAAAGATTTTTCCTTCATAGGAAGATGACAAATTGAGATCCCAATCCTAACTGTATAAGGGGGCTTCAAAAAACTTGTGAAAAAAATGGAATGAAAAAAGAATGGAATTTTTCCAGAAACTTTTTGAAGTCCCTTTGTTCCCTGAGTGGTGGTGGTTATGTGCTGTGGAGTCTGTTTTGACTCATAGTGACCCTGTATAGGGTTTCTGAGGCTGTAAATCTTTATGGGAGCAGAAGGCCTCATCTTTCTCCTGTGGAACTGCTGGTAGTTTCAAACTGCTGACTGTTGAGATTAGCAGCCTGACTCATAACCACTATGCTACCAGAGCTCCTTGTATAAACATTATAAAAATCATGTCTTTTGTGTTAAGTCCCTTCAGAAAGACTTGAGTATTTTATCTTAAGGATCTTGTAACACTGGCATGGGGCAGTGACTTCCTCTAACCTCACAAGGTGGGAGGCGGAAAATCACCATCAGCATCAGCCCAAGGCCCAGTCCTATGAGGTAAAGATCAGACATGCCTTCACTCTCCAACCTTTTTACCAATTCTGACATCATCTGTTCCATAGCACCCTACACCCGTTCTGCTGGGTTCCGTAACTCACAAACAATCCTCACAGTTATGGAGTGTATTAGGGAAGCAGAACACAACGCAGGACTAGGAACACTCAGGGTAAGCCTCCTCTCAGCCACGCAGCCCCTTGGTCTCTGCCTTGCTAAGGCAAGTGTTACAAAGCCCTTTGAGTTCTGCTGGTTATATGCCCAATGGCACCCTGGTTAGCCAGCAGCCCTTACCCCAAAGGAGCTCAGTTCTAGTCCTGTGGGTGGGCAAACCTAGCTCCCCAGACTAGTGTCTGGAGGCACACCACTCCACCAGCAAGACTCCTGCCTAGACACTCAGTTTTCTCACTCTGTTGACAGCAAATCCCACAGTGGTCTCCTAGTTCTGCTGCTTCTGTTTGTCTGCCTTTGTTTCTAGCCCTCACTGGCATCACAGCTGTCTCCTGGATGGTAGTGATAGTTTCTTTCTCCACCTCTAAGATGGCTCATTTGAGGATGGTAAAACTGAACTATCATGTTGTTAGCATTTCATACACCTTGTGGTCCCACCCCATTAGGATACCATGTACCATTTTTACATTACTAGCAAGCTAACCAATCCCCTTGGTGGGCCACAACACTTTTGCCAAGTCCTGCTCAGTCACTAGAGTCCTGGTGTGGCCCTGTGGGTCAATGCACAGGACTTCAAAGTTGGTTTGAACCACAAGGTTGTGGTTCGAAGCTCACCAGTCACTCCTTGGAAACCTTATACTGGGTCACGATGGAGTCCTGGTGTGGCGCTGTTGGTTAATGCACTGGACTGCAAAGTCTGCTTGAACCGCAAGGCCGGCAGTTCAAGCTCACCAGCTGCTCCTCGGAAACCCTACGCTGAGTCACTATGGCTTGGAACCAACTCACCAGCACTTAACAACTCAGTCATTTGGTGGGAATTACAAAGACTATGGCTAGGATGGCTATACTTAGTGATTCATAGCACTGAAGACCTTGTTTATATTAGGACAGGTTATAGTGAAGCTAACTTAAAAGTGGCTTAAACAGAATTAGCAATTTATTGGCTCATGTGTTGAAGGTAGGGCTAGCTAACTGGCTCTAGAGGTTCATCCAGTGTGTGGCTGAGAGGTTCATACAGACTTAAGTCTTCTCTTAGCTTTGTTGGGATTCATCCTCAAATTCACGGTGGCTATTTATGAATAACTCAAAAATGTAGCATTTTAAGGAGTGTGTTTAGCCTAAAGAAACAGGTGCAACAAAATATGCAGGAATATTGAATGGAAAATTGCTTAGCTCAGTAGAATCACCCAACTCAAAATAAAAAGTGAAACACAGAACAAAACCATTAGCATTAATGTTTTATTATCTAGCACAGCTGCTGCATCCTGACTTATTTCTGATGCTGAATTGAAACCTGTTTACTTCCCTATTAAGTCTCATAATTGTATTATATGTTAGTTCTGTGTGGCCATTGCAATGGATTATCAAACCTACCAGAGACGTTGAGTGTCGTGGGAGGATTGGCTGGTGTCAGGAAGGAGTAAAGAAAGCTACAGGGTGAAAGCATGTCTGACTTCCGTCTCATAGGAATCGGCCTTGGGCTGATTTTGAATTTGATTCTCCTTCCCCTTGTGACGTTGGAAGAAGTTAGATGGTTTCCACACTATTTTTACATGAGTCGTACTGTGAATTTGGCACACAGAACTCAAGAAAAAGGAAGTTTGATGCTTCTGCAAGCCAATCACTACACTAGGTTACTTATTAGCAAATGGTCAAAAGGAGTCATTGAGGAGACAGGAGTTTGGCAAGGAACAAGGGCAACATAGAATATAAGTCTCAGCAAGAAAGGGCTGAAGAACATATAATAGCCAATTGAATTATACAATAGAGGGATGGATCCCCCATGGGATAAAAACATAATTAAAAAAAAAAAAACATTGAGAGGATTGCAACACTTGGTACACCAGCAGTCACTTCTGGTTATGGCTCTAAACCAGCATCCTTCTAATCACAAGGTGTTTACCCTTCTCCATTAAAGCAAACAGACAGTCATTGTTCTAGCACTTCACATTACTTTCTATAAGAATAAGCTTCTCAGTTCAGTAGATATAGTTCGGTTGTGGCTATGTCTGGGGGGAAGAGTTGGAGGAACGGAGCTAGAGACAGGATGGTAGAATTTGATGTGACAGAATATTTGCCTACTAGGGGAGGGAGGGACCGACCCACCCAGCATTACAGACCCTTTCTCAGTATCTGATTAAGATTATACTTATTTTTATTTTTAAATGTATATACACACAGAGGTTTTTGAATTTGATGAACTTCATGGAACCCAGGGAGCTCATTCACAAATCTTTAGCCAGTTAAGAATATTTAGTGTACATCCTTTCAGATATTAGTGTTATGATAGAATGTTGTTTCCTACTGTACATGAATTCCTGAACAACTTTAGAATATTGTTGTTAGGTCCCAAGGAGTCAGTATCGTCTCATAGCTGCGCTATGCACCACAGAATAAAACACTGCCCAGTCCTGTGCCAACCTCACAATTGTTGGTATGTTTGAGCCTGCTGCTGCTGCCAGTGTGCCAATCCATCTAGTATGGGGGTCTTCATCTTTTTCTACGAACTTCCACTTTATCAAACATGAAGTTTAGAATAGTCAGAAGTAAAAACAAGGGGGCAGGGAGAGAAGGATGGGGCAGCTATTTCTGGAAAGTTAGAACATTGAAAAATCCTAAGTCATTAATTTTTTTCTTTGAATATTACTAGCTTTAAAAATACATTATCAACTTACCTTTAAAAAAAATCTGCTAAGGGAAATTTTTGAAAATCTAATCTTTTCCTTCTCATCATAAAGAACTGTATAACAAATATTATTCCATCTATCATTTTAACATATCGTTTGAACTTCCCTAGGATCCAGACCACTGGAAGTATTCTGAATGCTGGCTCTCCATCTTTAAAGATTTATTTCATTATTACAATCTACTTTTTTGGCAGTCACATATTTAACATACTTCTCTAATTTTACTTTCCAAAGCAAATGATCAGCTAACTAGATCAAGACTATTGAGCCTCTGAATCGCCAATAGAGGATAAGATTTGCCAATTCCCAGTCATAAATTATATAAATTGTTTTGTTACTGCTGAGTTGATTGTAACTTGTGACAACCATCCATAGGCCTAGAACAACACCAGATTTATTTTCCAAGATGCCTCTGGGTCGGTTCTAACTGCCAACCATTCTAATACCTAAGCACTTAACTGATTCCACCACCATGAACTAAAAAATGCTGCACAAAATGAGCAAAATTAAACTTTTAGCTGCTATTAGCTAATGTTTGAAAGATTTAATGTGTACAGAAGAAAATGAGAGTGCAAAGAACACCATGGTTTAAGATTATTTTAAGAACTCATAAACAGGCTTGTATGCAGTTTGTTATGCAACCTGCTTTTCCTAAACACCTATAAAAGCAGTGACCCCCAACAGCATGCAAGCCCTCTACTAGGTCACAGCCTTCCCCTGGGTCGGCGTCCACCTCAGTGTGGCTCTCCAAACGTGGATGCTGCATGTCTCAGGCCCCCTTGCCTCTTGGTCAACCAGCATGCTTCTCCGGTGGTGTGCATTCTGTTATCGCTCTCTCCTAGGTGAGCGCTGCACAGTGTCCCCCAGATGTTCGCGTTTGGACTCTTGCTCACAACAGCTGCGGTGGTCATGGCTCAGAAAGAATGCTTCTGTGAAAAGCACGAGCTAAACACAAACTGTCTTATGAACACCAATCGTGATTGCTGGTGTACTTCACTTGGTATACAAGATACTGACATGACAAGCTCAAAGTCTGGAAGAGGAAAACCTGAGGGGGCTATCCAGAACATGATGGGCTTTATGATTTGACTATGAGGAGAAAGGGCTCATCTAAGCCAAGCAATACAACGGAGTGACCATGTGCTGGTGTGTGAACAATGCAAGGGTCAGAAGAATCAATGTTGTTGTTGTTAAGTATGTCGAGTCAGTTCTGACCCATAGCGACTCTGTATAGAGTTTCTGAGGAGAAGCTGGTGAGCTTGGGCCACTGAACTTGCAGTTCAAATGGCTTTTCAGTCTGGCGCATTAACCCACAGTGCCACATCCGGACTCCTAGAACTGATAAGGACCCTGAAATACCATGCTCAGACTGCGTGAAAGCCTTTTGGATCATCACTGAACTAAAACACAAAACAAGAGAAAAACCTTATGATGTTGAAAGCTTATGGAATACTTAACGCATCAAAAATATATCACATTCAACTCAGCATGGATTAAAGACCTAAAAGTGAATCCCAGAATTATGAAGGCCATCAATGGAAAAATAGGGACAAATGTGAGGGCACTAATTCAGGAAATACACAGATTACCATACATTTTCAAAACTACACAAACAAGAGTACACAAAATGGATGATTGGGACATACTACAAATTAAAAACTTACATGCATCAAAAGACATCACCAGAAAAGTAAAAAGGGAATATACAGAATGGGAGAAATTTTTTTGCAACAACACATCAGTCAAGGGACTCATTTCTAAAATATATGGGCAACTACAACACGTCTACAAGAAAAAGGCAAATAACCCAATTAAAAATGGGCACAGGACATGAACAGACACTTCTCCAAGGAGGAGACCCGGGCAGTCAACAAACATATGAAGAAATATTCATGATCACTAGCCATTAGAGAGATGCAAATCAAAACAACAATGATATATCATCTCACACCAGCAGTAACAGCAAAGGTAAAAAAGTAGAGAACAATAAATGCTGGCAAGGATGTGAAGAGACTGGGATGCTCCTGCATTGCTGGTGGGATTGCAAAATGGTCCAACCTCTCTGGAAAGCAATATGGCGCTTCCTCAGAAGGTTGGAAATAGAAATACCTTATGACCCAGCAATTCCTCTACTTGGTATTTACCCACAAGAAATACAAGCCATAATATGAGTAGATATATGCACACCAATGTTCATAGCAGCACTATTTGTAATAGCAAAAAGATGGAGACAGCCTAAGTGGCCATCAACGGAAGAATGGAAAAACAAAATGTGGTACGTACACACAATGGAATATTATGCTACCTTGAAGAACAACAAGGAAGCTGTAAGCTGTCACATAACATGGATGAACCTTGATGACATTGTGTTGAGTGAAATTAATCACAAAAGGAGAAATACTGCATAGGACTACTACCGTAAAAGACTAAGAAAAATAACCCATACTAAAGGGGTATGTGTATGTGTGATTCTTTGCTGGTTACCGGGATGTGGGGGATGGGGTAAGGGATGGGAGGGGAAGGTGGAGCACAAGGTAGGGAATAGACACAGGATTGTGTGGGTGTTGGGGAGGGGGGCAATACACAAGAAAGAGGAAAGGAATGGAAGAACAAAGTGGACTGGAAAACAATTAGGCAGGTTTGCATGGGCTAAGTGGGACAGAGGTAAATAATGTTGTATGAACAACCTTGGAACAACAGGGCTCTGGGATACAGGGATTGAGACATGGTTGGAATGGGTAAAATGGGGGTAATAATGATAAGATACAGGAGCTTTGGTAGCGTAGTGGTTACGAATCAGGCTGCAAACCTTAAGGTCAGCGGTTTGAAACTACCAGCTGCTCCGCGGGAGAAAGATGAGGTTTTCTACTCCTGTAAAGATTTACACCCTCGGAAACCCTGTACAGGGTCGCTATGGGTCGGAACCGACTCGATGGCACTTAACAACAACAACGATAAGATGCTTGGCTGTCTTTTGAGTCTTGGTTTCCCTGGCATACCATTATAAAATAGACACTTGAGGGGGAGAGAAAGGAATAGCCAGAAATATCACCACAGAAAGCTTATAAGTCCATCTTCTGCCTATAACGATTGGTTGTTGGTGGTTATGTGCCGTGGAGTTGGTTCTGACTCATAGCGACCCTGTAGAGGGTTTCTGAGGCTGGAAATCTTTACAGGAACAGAAAGCCTCATCTTTCTCCCATGGAACACTTGGTAGTTTAGAACTGCTGACCTTAAGATTCATAGCCCGATTCATAACTAATACGCTACAAGAGCTCCTTGGAACTGATTGGAATACTTAAAATGGGGCTACAACGTGCCCAGTGAAGGAGGCTTCCTGCAGAACCTCTGCATTACATAAGACCATAGGTGGAATCCCAAACCTCATCCAGAATCTTCTAAGGTGGGAAATTTCCACTTGAAAGGACAAGCAGACCAGCCTAGAGCAGCTAGAACAGAAGATACTTCTTGAAAGAAAGACCAACAGAAAGTCCGACTGAACAAGAACAAGCAAGTTGCTGGCCCAGGAGACATCAAGGCAAGCGGTCGGGTTCCCTCAGGCAAACCCCCTTCCAAGACTGAGACTCAATGGGAATACATGAGCAGCCACGTGCTCTGACTGGTGACCATGTTGGTCACCAATAAGGGGAAATGAGGGAAAAACAGCATGAGGCTGCAAGCTAAGTCCAACCACATTCAACACACTCCTGTGAACCTGGTTGGCCAGCAGTTTGGCAAGACCTGGGGACTACTGATCCCAGAGACAGTGACATAGCCACAGAGGACTAGAATGGATAATGAAACATCCAGCTGATAAGAAGAGAGGTCATATGCACAAGAACACCCACACTTACAGATAATACCCATTTGACCTGACTTCAATGGCTGGATGATCACAGCTCAACTAGAAGAAGAAGAAGAAAAAAAAGGTAATCTGATACAATTTGATGAACTTGACCTACATCTATGGATGCAGTAGCTCAAAAGAGGGAACAAACTTTTACAGTGAGAATCAGTCCCATGCCCTCCATATACAGGGTAGACAGGTATGGGCAACTTGGACATTTGCTACCCAAAATAGGGGGAGAGGGGTACAAAGGCAAGACGTGACTGGCTTATAAGCTTTCAAGAGGGAACCTAGATCCAAAAGCCGCAGAGGAAGGTAGAATCTCCATAGTAGTATGCAATCTGTCTAGACGGGGCTGATGAAAGATGTAGATAGCACTCATGTGGTACAATAGTGAATAATTGTTATCAGGACTGATTGTGAGGATTGGAAATGTAAAAGTAGATGTTTTGTAGCAAAAGGAGGGGAGTGGTTGACTTTGCAGTACAGGAGCGGAGGGCCCTGGGACCATCAAGGGAGAAGAGCAGAGTGAGGGACCCTACCCAGAGAAACAATGACACCAGAGATGGAGGCAGAGACAATGACGTGGAGAGATGGAGCAGCTGGGGACTCTAGACCCAGAGAGGGAGAGGGGCTGTGTGCTGATGATTGGGGGGCAGGCTTGCAGGGTGTACCATTTGGTTGGTTGATGATGCATGGAGGGGATTGTAGCCATGGCAATGAAACGACAGACAATAGGATGAATGTAAAGCTAATGTTCTCCCATGTAAACGTTCACATAATTCACAATAAAACATTAAAAAAATGTATATGTGTATATATATAAAATCACATTCTGTATGAGAGTATAATTTTTGATCTGGTACAAAATTCTCAGAAAACTCAGAATGATGTGAGTATAGCTGATGTGGCTTATTTTGAAAAAGATATAAAATGTGAATCCTTGTTTAATTCCAGCAGTATAGGTATGAACCTGAATGTAAATGGAGAACTGGATGTGATTCCTGGTCAAACTATAATTTACTATGTTGATGAAAAAGCACGTGAGTTTTCAATGCAGTGTCTAAAAGCTAGAATTATTGCTGTCATTAGTTGTGACAATAGAACTACCACTGGAACTGCTGTGTTGATTATTTTCATAAAGAAAAGAATGGCAATGGATGAGGAGGCTGAGATGAAGGCTATGGATGAGGTACATAGGGAGATGAATGCACAACTGCTCTAATTTGATGAATAGCTGCAAGAATGGAAATTAACATGGTCTCAGGTGACAAGTGTACGAGAAGAAGAGAAGATTGAGGATTACTAGACTTAATGTTAGTTGGAAACAAAGAATAAGGATTAGTAATTGGAAAATATGGCTTTGATGATAGAAATAATCTGGAGATAGCATGATAGAATTTTATAAGACCAATGACTTTTTCATCTTAAATATGCTTTTTAAACATAATAAAAGGCAGTTATACATATGTACCTCACAAGATGGCATACACATATATCAAACTGACTACATCTCAGAAAGAGATGGTGAAAAAATGCCCTATCATCAGCCAAAACAAGGTCAGAAGCAGACTGTGAAACAGACTACTAATTGCTCAAATGCAAGTTCAGGCTAAAGCTGAAGAAATTAAAACAAGTCCGCAAGAGCCAAGATATGATCTTGTACATATCCCACCTGAATTTAGAGATCATCTCAAGAACAGATTTGATGCATGGGACACTAAAGACCAAGTACCAGAAGAGTTGTAGGATGTCATCAAGTCTGCAAGAGCCAAAATATGATCTTGCACATATCCCACCTAAATTTAGAGATCATCTCAAGAACAGATTTGATGCATGGGACACTGAAGACCAAGTACCAGAAGAGTTGTAGGATGTCATCAAAAACAACATATAGGAAGAAAGTAAAATGCCATTAAGAAGAATGAAGGAAAAGACCAAAATGGGTATCAGAAGAGACTGTGAAACTTGCTCTCCAGTGTAGAGATGCTAAAGCAAATGGAAGAAATGAGGAGGTAAAAAGAGCTGAAGAGAAAATTTCAAAGGCAGCTTGAGAAGACAAAGTCAAATATTGTAACAAAATATGCAAAATCCTCGAGTTAGAAAATCAAAAGGAAAAAGCACACGCAGCATTCCTCAAACTGAAGGAACTGGAGAAAAAATTCAAGACTCAACTTGAAATATTGAAGGATTCTATGGGCAAAATATTGAATGAAGCAGAAAGCATCAAAAGAAGATGGAAGGAATACAATCACTGTACCAGAAAGAGATGGTCAATGTTCAACTACTTCCAAGAAGTAGCATATGATCAAGAGCCAAGGATACTGAAAGAAGTCTAAGGTGCACTGAAGGCACTGACAAAGAACAAGGTACCGGGAATTGATGGAAAGAGAATTGAAATCTTTCAACAAAATGTAGTACTATTCTATGCCAAGAAATGTGGAAGACAGCTACCTGGCCAAGTGATTGGAAGATATCCGTATTTGTGCCCATTCCCGAGAGGTGGCCCAACGGAATGTGGAAGTCATCAGTAATGTCGTTAATACTGCACCCAAGTAAAATTTTGTTAAAAATGATTCAAAAACAGCTGCACATGGAACCAGGGATATCATTGCTGATGTCAGATGAATCTTGGCCCAAAGCAAAGACCATCAGAAAGATGTTTGTTTACCTGTGCTTTATTGACTATGGAAAGGCTCCTGATTGTGTGGACAGCACTGCAGAAAATGATTATTATTCTGGAACGCTTAATTGTGTTCTTGAGGAACCTGTATATAGACTAAGAGGCAGTTGTTCAAACAGAATAAGGGAATGGTGAATGGTTTAAAATTATGAAAGGTGTGCACCAGGGTTGTATTCTTTCACGACACATATTCATTCTATTTGCTAAACAATCAGAAGCTGGATATTATTAAGAAAAATATGGCATCGGGATTGGAGGAAGGCTCACAACAACCTGTGATATAGCAGATGATATATAACTTTGCTTGCTGGAAGTGAAGAGGACTTAAATACTTCCTGATGAAGACCAAAGACCACAGAGTTTTAGGTAAGTTGCACTTCAATGTGAAGAAAATAAAAATCCTCACACATATCATCCATATTAATGGTGAAAAGACTGAAGTTGTCAAAGACTTCATTTTGCTGTGATCAACCATCAACACTCATGGAAGTGGCCATCAATAAATCAAAAGACATATTACATCAGCCAAATCTGCAGCACAAGACCTTTTTAAAGTGTTGAAGAGCAAAGATGTCAGCGTGAGGACTAAGGCGCACCTGATGCAAGCCATGGTATTTTCAATAACCTCATAAGTATATGAAAGCTGGACAGTAAATAAGGAAGACCATAGAAGAACTGATGCATTTGAATTAAGGTGTTGGAGGAGAATATTTAAAATACCAGGGACTGCCCTAAGAACAAACCAATCTGTGTTGAAAGTACAGCAGAATGTTCCCTGGAAGCCAGGGATGGCCAGATTTTGTCTCTCATACATCTGACATATTGTCAGGAGGGACCAGTCTCTGGAGAATATTATGATGTTTGGTACAGTGGCGGGTCAGAGACAAAGAGGAAGACCCCCAACAAGATGGATTGGAACAGTGGCAGCAATAATGGGCTCAAACAAGCAACAATTGTAAGGTTAGCACAGGATCAGGCAGTATTTTGTTCTGTCATGTATAGGGTCCCTATGAGTCAGTACTGACTCGATGGCACCTAACAACAGATTTTAGTTAACATCGTGTTTTTGCAATAGTGAAACTTGTATTCAAAATATAAGTAACTTGAGATTGGCTTTATCAATCTTAAATTTGACAAGTGTCTTGTTGTTTTTAAGTGACTAACCTTGTATAGGGTTTCCGAGGAGCAATTGGTGAGCTTGAACCAGCAATCTTGCAATTCAAGCAACTTTGTAGTCCTGTGCATTAACCCACAGCCCCATACCAGGACTCCACAAGCATCTTATATATGCATATTTAATCAAAGCCCAGAACTTTTTACTGAATTGTTAAAATTCTTTATGTGCAGTATTGGAGAGTGAACATTAAATATGTTTTCACAGTAGAGTTTGAGTGACAATTGTCTCATCCATGGGTTATTAAAGCTGCGTTTCTGTTTTGTTTTGGGATAAAAAAGTGACTAATATCATAAGTTAAAAGGTTCTGGGTTTATCTCGTATTGTAAAATTACTTTTATTTATGTAGGTTTAATTCATCTGTCTACTCAAGTACTTAGCTCAGCACAAGTTAAGCTTTATATAACTGGATAATGCTGCCGTGACAACAAAACATTAAGGTTCTGAAGTTGTGCCTCGTTATAAAAAATTCATTTAGAATTGGCTAAAACCCCAAAGTTTCCAAGTTCATGTACATATTAAAAGTTTACCATTAATTCTATGTTAGAATATTATTTTAAGGTCATATTTATCTCGAAAGGCTGGTGGTTGTTCTAAGCTATGAAAATTTCATCAAATTGTACATACACACATACAATGAAATGGTATGCAACACTGAAGACTAATGATAAATCTGTGAAACACTTCATACCATGGATGAACCTGGAGGACATCATGCTGAGTGAAATTAGTTAATCACAAAAAGACAAGCATTGTATGAGACCACTATAGTAAAAACTGAAGAAAAGGTTTTCATGATAAAAGAAACACTCTTTGATGGCTACCAGAGGTGGGATGGGAGGGAAGGGAGAGTAATTCACGGGCTAGACGGCTGTTGTTGTTAAGTGCCATTTAGTTGGCTCTGGCTCACAATGACCCTGTATAGGGTTTCCGATAAGCGGCTAGTGAGCTTGAACCACCGACCTTGGAGTTCAAACCGACTTTACAGTCCAGTGCATTAACCCACAGCGCCATACCAAGACTAGAGGGTAGACATGTATTAAGGTGGGTGGCGGGGAAGGAGATTGGCAGAAGAATGAAGACAGGTGAAGACATAGTAGTGTTAAAGTGAAAGGGGATAGAGGTAAATACTGTTAGATACATAATCCTGCAATAACAGAGTAGATACATCGACAGATACACAGGATGAACACGTATGGGAGGGAAAATGGGAATATACCCACAAATATGTTAAGAATTTGACTGAGGATATTTGTACATGAGTATTTACCTTTACTGAAAACACATCTATGAATGTGGCAGAGCATGTATGGACAAAATGATGAAAACTTCTTTGAAAATATCAAAAACCTTGAGGAAATGAATTGCTGGGCCTGGGGTCTCAGAATCATAGTCTTGGGGGACATAACATAGTCTACAATGACAATGTTCTATATCCTACTTTGGTGTGTAGTGACCTGGATCTTAAAAGCTCATGAGTAGCCATTTAAGGTGTAACTACTGAGTCTCCCCGTGTGTGGAGGAAAGAAGAATGATGAAATGCTGGAATGAATGAGTCCAATGGAACATCATGTGAACATCAGTCTCCATGAGTCTGGCACCAGATGTATTAGATGGTGCCTGGATACCACTACCAACTGGCCTGAAAGGGATCACATTAGAAGGGACCAGGTGGAACAAAACTCAAAATTACTGGTCAAAGACTGGAGGAACCCTGGTCTATGACCCTCATTTACTCTTCATGTCTAGAATGGAACTCATCCTCATTTTTATCCAAACGGTAGATAGGTACACAGAAGGGGCAACAATACTAGTGAGATATGCTCCCCATGGAATGGTCAATTATTCAAGATCACATGAGCAATTCTTTCCTTCAGGGCCAGTTCAGAGGAGTTGGGAGGGAGGATGGAATGGACAGAGGAACCACAGGAAGAAAGTGGGACAACTACTGTTGTTACATGGAGGGGACAGCAATCATTGAGATGAAACAAATGTGCAAATTGTTGGATGTAAAACTGATGATCTGTCTGTAATCCTTCACTGAATTCACAATAAAAAGCTATAAAAAAAGTATATATATTACCAAGTTTAAAACTTTAATTTTGTTAAAATGTACAAATAGAAATAATACAACAGTTCACATATTCTCTGCCTTCTAAACATTTACCCATCGATGGTTTCAATAGCTGTTGTTGGTCCTTTATGGTTCAGGAATAGTTCAGATGCCTGATATTCTGTGAAAGCCTAACAACTCCCTTCTTTTTACCTACCAAATTCATTTCCCTTTTCAGAAGTCTTGTCGAATGTTTTCTTTGTTTGCCTCGCCATGTTGCTGCTTAATTTGATAGATTTCATTTTCTAGTTGTACAATAGTCCGTTCAATCTCATAATTCTTACTAACCAGGGATACCCAACTAGAACAGAGAAAAAAAGGGAAAAATTATTCAACGTAAAAAAATTTTTTTGTAAGATTTTATGGTATACACATTTTCACCCAGTATCATAACACAAACCTTCATTTTTAACTTTCCATTAGAAAAATTAAAGCATAATTGAGGGAAATGAGTAAAGGGCATATCATATCACTTCAGATTTATTTCTTCTACCTTCCATGTGAAATTACAATTATCTCAAAAAAAAAAAAAAAAAAAAAAAGGGAAGCTGCAAGGCATAGCAATGGGTCTTTTTTCACCTGAAGCAACAGAGGAAGGAAACTTAGAACAGGAGGATATTAAATATGTGGCTAATTACCTCATGAACAATTGCCTCTTTAGCCATGAGACCTGAAGAGGTAGGTGATGGATGGTGCCCATGCCTAGCTACCACTACTGAACATCTTGATCAAAGATTCTATAGAAGAATCCTGATCATAAGGGGAGAAACGCAGAACAGAATTGCAAATTCTCATGAAATACAGACTTTCTGGTGAGATAATCTACAAAACTTAAATCAAAAATATTCCTTGGAGTCTTCTCAAAATGAAACAATGGTTTAGCATGGTTTAACTGATACAAAATGGTAGCCTTGGGCATTATGGTCATTTAAGAACTATCTGTACAGAATCAATGTGGACAGTAACTCCAAAGATTAGATAGGAATGTTAGAGCATCGGGGGTGGGGTGGGGGTGGGAAATGGTCACACAACTCGAAGATTAAAAAAAGTAGGCGAAATATAAAGAAACGCACATGTACACACAACTATATTATATGTAACATTCACTTTAAAACAAACAAACATGGAAGGATACGTTGATAATATGGGGAGCATGGGACTATAAGTGAAGGTCAGGGAAGGACAGAGCAAGGAAAATGACATGGGTGATGAAGAACAAAAGGACAGAGATATATACAGCAAAGCAAAAAGGAAAGAAAAACAAATTCATTGATATACAGGCATTTAAGGATCCCTGAAGGCAACAGTTAAGTGCTCAGCTGCTAATAAAAAGGTTGGCAGTTCAAACCCACTCAGGGGTCCACTGGAAAAAGACCTGGCAGTCTGCTCCCATAAAAACTGCTGTTGTGAAGCACTGTCGAATCAGTTCCAATTCATTAGGAACCTTGTATAGGGTTTCCAAGGAGCAGTTAGTGAGCTTGAACCACCAACTTTACAGTTCAAATCTACCTTGGAGTCCATCACATTAACCCACCACACCACACCAGGACTCCTTTTATAAAAACAACAGACTAGAAAACCCTATGAGGGCATGTCTACTGTTTCATAGGGTCACTAGGAATTGAAATGGACTCGAGGGCACCTAATAACATGTAGGGATCTGTATAAACTATTATTTTGTTGTTGTTAAGTGCTGTTGAGTCAATTCCGACACATAGCGACCCTGTATAGGGTTTCCAAGGAGCATTAGCCGACCTTGCAGTTCAAATGGCTTTGCAGTCTGATGCATTAACCAACAGTGCCACACCAAGACTCTATAAACTAATACAGAGAATATTTTAAAAATAGAACATATAAACACAAACCAAATAAACAAGAAGGTATGAAAGATATAAGAAAAAGACAGTTAATTTGTTTTCTTCCTTTAAAAGGAGACTATAGGTAGAATCCCATTTAGAAAATAGGTGGAAAACAATGTTCTCTAAAACCAGGATCATGTAGTGGTAGTTCAAGTCTTATTTACTGAATCTTGACGTTAAAAATGTGCTAAGCAATGGACACAAGAAACACAGAGAGGAAGTGGGATTAAGTGATGTTACACTGAGAGGACTGCAATAGAGATAAACAAAGTGCATGATTTGGTGAGCGTGTTGTTGTGAAGTGCTGTCAAGTCAATTCCGACCCACAGCGACCCTGTATAGGGTTTCTGAGAAGCAAATAAATGCTGAGCTTGAACTGCCAACCCTGCAGTTCAAACGGCTTTGCAGTCTGGTGCATTAACCCACAGTGCCACACCAGGACTCCTTGGTGAGTGTAAAACTCTGAAAACCTTGACTCAGTTCACAATAAAATGTTAAAAAAATTGCTAAGTAATTAAAAAGACAATGGAATTTGAGACACTTACGTAGACTCCATTTCTCTCAATTTAGACCCAGCTGTCAGTTGCATGTTCTTTCGTTGCCAGTTTAAATCTTGAATGTGTTTCCTGTAAGAAATTATTTGTAGAATCTAATTACACTTCAAACAAAAATTAAGTCAATATAAGATAATATCTTTAAGTTCTTGAGAAGAACAGGTATATGTATATATTGACACACACATACACTTATTATATATTTGTAAACCACTGCTAGGAATTAGCTTCCTTCTAGTTATTTTTCAATTACATATTTCATGCTCACACACATATATTAAAATCAAGAGCCCCTCTTCCTGAGCTGTTTTCTTCCCCAGTAACCAACCATTATTCAGTCTGCTGGTTACTCTGTAAGATAAGCACTGGACCACAAGTTCTATCTGAACCACTAGGTTGGTGATTCAAATCCACCAGCTGCTCCTCGGAAATTCTATACATGGTCACTATGAGTCAGAAGGACTCAACGGCACTTTAATTATTATTATAGAAGGAGCTCTGGTAGCATAGTGGTTATGAATTGGGCTGCTAACCTCAAGGTCAGCAGTTCAAAACTACCAGCTGTTGGCTGGAGAAAGAAGCTTTCTGCTCTCGTAAAGATTTACTGCCTTGGAAACCCTGTACAGGATCACTATGAGTCAGAACCGACTCCACGGCACACCATCCTAATCAGACAAGACAAGGAGCCCTGGTAGCGTATTGAGTTACATGTTGGGCTGCTAACCACAAAGTCAGCAGTTCAAATCCACCAGCCATTCCATGGGAGAAAGATGAGACTTACAGCCTCAGAAACCCTATACAGTAGGAGTAGGGAATGTCTGGCCCTCGGGTTGTATAACGCCCTCAAAATCATTTGGTCTGGCCCTACCAAGGCAAATATAGTTCCAGCATCACATTGTTGTTGATGCTAAGTGCTGTCAAGTAGGTTCTGACTCACAGCAACCCTGTAAAGGGTTTCTGAGGACCAACTGGTGAGTTTGAACTGCCGACCTTGAGGTCCAGTGCATTATTCTGCAGCACCATACCAAGACCCCAGCCATCATATTGGTGGTGATGGTGCTGGTGGTGGTTATGTGCTGTGGAGTCAGTTCGACTCATAGTGACCCTGCATAGGCTGTAAATCTTTATGGAAGCAGAAAGCCCGAGCAGTGGCTGATAGTCTTGAACTGCTGACCCTGAGGTAGCAGCCTGACTCATAACCACTAAGCTACCAGAGCTCCTTAGCCATCACATTAGGGATGAGTTAATGAAATGTTTATTTATTTATTGTTGTTAAGTGAAGCTGAGTCAGTTCTGACCCATATGTTATGTGTCATCGAGTCGGTTCCGACCCATAGCGACCCTGTATAGGGTTTCCGAGGGTGTAAATCTTTACGGGAGTAGAAAGCCTCATCTTTCTCCCGCGGT